>NW_004444172.1:2607339-2625658 GCF_000243295.1 Trichechus manatus latirostris
ACTAATCTTTTCCTTGTATCCTGTTCTCTTCATTCCCCCTTGCTCCCGAAGGGATGAGACCAGTGGAGTATCTCAGATGGCTGCTCACAGGCTTTTAAGACCCCAGACACTATTCACGAAGGTAGAATGTAGAACATTGTCTTTATAAACTGTGTTATGCCAATTAAGCCAGATGTTCCCGGAGACTATGGTCCCAACAGCCCTCCACACAGCAATTCAGTCCCTCAGGGAGTTTGGATGTGTCTATAGGACGGAAAATTTTTGATCTGGTTTTGTCTGTTTTCTGTTGTGTTCACTGCTTTATCCCCAGCACATACTTGGTG
Organism: Trichechus manatus latirostris; assembly: GCF_000243295.1. NCBI lineage: Eukaryota > Metazoa > Chordata > Mammalia > Sirenia > Trichechidae > Trichechus > Trichechus manatus. The sequence continues at coordinate 2,607,663 of NW_004444172.1, forward strand.
TTCAAAAACCATTTGATCAATGAATAAATGAATTGCATAAGAGATGTTGTTATGGGCAATGCAATAACTTGTTATTTTGCTGTTTTCAATACCCAATGAGGGTTGAATAATAAGAGAAATGAATTTAAAAAGAGAGAGATGTGGAAGAACTCACCAACCATCCGTGAACAGACAAGCTCTGGAAGGCTGAAGAAGACATCTTAATACTAGAGTCAGCCGGAACCTGTTACTACTGGACAGATCATTGGTATCCAAACCTGGCTGCACAATAAAACCTCTCTGATCATCCCAGGCATAGGGCACCAAGTTCGTATTTAGTATTTCTATTTTATTCATTCAACATATATTTTCTGAGCACCTAATATGAATGAGGGAGCCCTGGTGGTGCAGTGGTTAAGAGACTGGCTGCTAACCAAAATGTCAGGAGTTCAAATCCACTAGCCGCTCCTTGGAAACCCTATGGGGCAGTTCTACCCTGTCCTACAGGGTCACTATGAGTTGGAATTGACTCGACAGCAACGGGTTTGGTTTTTTTGGTTAATATGATCCAGGCAGTTTGTTAGGCCCTGGGCATATAGCCATGAGCATGGTACACTCACTCCCTGTCCACACCGAGCTTCTAGTCTAATGAGAGACAGATAATAAATAATAAAACCCTTTTAGATTCCAGTAAGTATCATGAAGAAAATAAAACAGGCTGAGATGTTGGAGAGAAACTGAAGACAGTGATGGAGTGGGGAGGGGGGGTACGTTCCCTTAGATCACGTGGTCATAAAGACCTCTCCAAAGAAATGAAATTTGAGCTGACTCCAGAAGGATGAGAAGGAGTCATCCTTGCAAAGAACAGACGAAAGAAGGTGCCAGTCCTGAGACTGGAAAGGGACTGATTTATTTAAGGAACAGGAAGGAGGCCAGTGTGGCTGAAGTGGCGGGGCCATGGGGAGAGGGGTTGGGCGGAAGCACAAGCTTCGTAAGAACAAGGAGTAGGGGGTCTCCCCTGAGCACATTCTCCAAAAGTGGTAGAGAGAGAAGCTCAAGACAGGTTTGTTTCGGGAGGAGCAAAGTTTCAATTCAGTACAACAATGTATTCACGCCTACTGTGTTCCAGTCGCTTCAGCTAAAAACAGAGTTCAGGACTTTTCTATTTTCTAGACTCCAAGTCCATCCCTCAGCTTGCCCCATCATTCTTTTCCTCTTTGCCCCTCCCCCTCCAAATCTCTCTGTCCAGTGTGTGCCCCGAGACTCATCCCCCATGTCTGGCAGCTGCCCCAGTCACCCCCTGCTCAGCCCACCCTTCTGCAGCTGCTTTTGTCTTGGGAAGAGTAAAGGGGACGGTTTAAAGGAGCATGGGGGTAACCCCTGAAGGGAGCAGGGAAGGCCCGGCCGGGGCTCCGGATGGGCAGGGAAGACCACAGGCCTGGGGACCATTCCCCAAATGGCCCCTGCAGAGGGTTGTCGAGGTCCCCGGAGCCAGGCGAGTCCATTGGGAAGAACGGTGACCACAGAAAGGCTGACAGCGGGAGGGGCACGCCGTGATTGAAAGGTGCCACCTGTCAAGTCTTCAAGGGAAATCCGAGCCTCCTAGTCCAGGGCATGGTGTTGTACCAACAGGATAGTAAACAATGCTTGGGGTGGGGGGGCAGTCTGAGCCTTATGAGGTGTGGGGGGAGGTTGGAGGAGCGGGGGAGGGGCGGGACGGAGGAGCTGGGGGCTAGAAGCTGCCTAGGCTTAAAGGCAGCCCGGAAGCGAGGCCCAGAAGCTGGAGGAAGGAGCCACTCTCAAGCCCAGGCCAGGCCCCACAGGTAGGAGAAGTCCTGGACCCTTTCTAAGAGTCCTGTCCCCGGCTGCCAACCCCAACTACCACCTTCCAATGCCCAGAGACTTCAAGCAGGTCCCTGCAGTTGGAAAAGCCCAGGCTCCTTTCTAATTCTCTCCACTGCTCTCTGCGGACTCTCTCTAGATCCCAGGGGTTAGGGACACAGCCCTGGGGGGCTGTGCCACCTGAGATCATCTACACGGCAGCCTGTAGGTGGCCATCCATGAGGAGGCCCTTGCAGGGGCAGAATGGGCCTTGGGTGTCTCACCTGTCCAGTTGGGTTGGGAGGTAGACTCTAAGCAGCTGAGAATGGTCTCCCCAAGGGACAGTCCCTGGCTGGGGTAGGGGGAAGTGGATGCCTCAGGGTCACCGGAAGCCAGACTGGTGGCAGGGGATGGTAAAGGCATCAGCAGAACTATCAAGTGTGGCCTGTACTACTTGGGCTTGGAACTCGAGCTCCTGGGTTCTTTTCCTCCCGCTCTGCCCAGAGAAACAGGAAGAGGGAGTGGGGAGCTGTCTGCTGTACTGCTTTGGACATGAAACAGGGATGCCTGGGAGGCTTCCTGGGAAAGGAAGGAGGAGGAAACTACAGTGTAAGTAGGGAAAGAGGAGGTCCCTGGGTAGCGCAAATGATTTGCTCTACTAACCGGAAGGTTGGTGGATCGAACCCACACAGTGGCACCACGGAAGAAAGGCCTGGCAATCTGATTCTGTAAAGATTACAGCCAAGGTACGGGGGGAAGAAGGGAAGGAGGGGGACAAACTTTCATGAAGGGCCTACTGTGTGCCTAGAAGAAAGAGCTGAACTCCTCAGCATATCTGACTGCCCTTCCCCCACCAGAGGTGTGCCCCTCACTCTGGGCTGGGCCATTGAAGGGACACTGAGCTCAGGAGCTGGTTGGGAGCAGCATCGTTGGTATGGGCACTGGACTGGGAGTCAGGAGACCTGGGTTCTAGGTATGGTTTGGCCATTTAATTATTGTCCTATGACTTAAGAGACTTAAACTCTCTGAGTCTCGAATTCCTAATCTGTAAAACGGGACCAGTAACGTCTATTCTACTCAGAAGAAAGTCCTGACGATCTGCTTCAGAAAAATCAGCCATTGAAAACTCTCTGGAGCACAGTTCTGCTCTGACACACATGGGGTTGCCACAAGTCGGAGTCGACTCAATGGTAACTGGAAACACCTATTCTGAACGGTTAACGTGAAGACTGGCTGAGGTAAAGCGGGGCACTGCACAGTAAGCTGTGAACTGCTGTGGAATTGTTAATTCTAGGGTTGGCGGTGGTGTCCTGGTTTCTCAGCATTCTGAGATACTTCACTCCTTGTCTATTTATGACAAGCCTGGAGGGTGGGAAGCAGAGATGATGAAAACACAAGGTGTCTGAGAGAGAGAGTGTGTGAGCGTGTATGCATATGTGTGTATACACCTTCCCCTCTACCACCCCAAATGTGTGGTGCGTAGATGGACAGAAATTTAGGAGAGGGAGAGATGGCTGGAGCACTCAGCCACATCCCAGCCAAGTACTATCACACTCTGAGGTATAAAAAGGGTTTGTTATCATCTTGCTGGCGTTCAGTTCCCTCTGCCTGGTCTCACCAACTAAATGCCCTTGAGGCCATGTCAGGATGTTACCCTGGGACAGGGCTGGGCAGAGGGCAGACCTACCCCATGGGAGCTGATGCCAGCCACACTGAGACAGTACGCCCTCGTGCCAGGCGCTCGTCTAAACACCTTCTATGCATTTGCTTCCTTAGTCCTCCACTGCCCTAGATCTAGAGCGATCCAGACCTTGCAGTGGGAACTGGAGCGCGAGAGGCAAAGGGACGTTCTCAGGTCTCAGGTGAGTGGTCCAGTGAGTGAGTGGAAGGCCAGTTCCATGTCCTCCTGGTTCCCTGGCCCCTTGCTAAGATGCAATTCATCTCCCAGGCTGATTTTTTTTCTCTTACCTTCATATATTGCTGGACCTGCTGAACTACAAAGGGTGTCTTAGTTTCTTGGTGCTGCTATCACAGAAATACCACCAGTGGTTGGCTTTAATGAACAGAAATTTATTTTCTCAGTTAGAAGGCTGGAAGTCCAAATTCAGGGCACTGGCTCTAGAGGAAGGCTCTCTGTCCATTCTGGGGTAAAATCCTTGCCTCAACTTCTCTAACTGGCCATCCTTAGAGACCCTTGGCTTGCAGGGCGGTTGGCTTCCATCGTTTTCAGATGGTGTTGGTCTTCCCCCCGTGTCTGCTTTCTTCTAAGCCTAATCTGCTCCTTTATATCTCAGAAGTGCTTGGTTTAAAACAGACCCAACACTGATACTGCCTGAATAACGTAACAGAGAAAACCCTATTCCCAAATGGGGTTACATCCACAGGCATAGGAGTTAGGATTTACAACACATATTTGTGGGGTGGGGGAAACAATTCAAGCCGTGACAAAGGGACAGTGTGAGCACTTTCCCAAACCCCAGCCTGTTTTCTAAGAAATGGTATGGGTAGTGAATCCAGGAACTGCAGGACTCTGGTCTAGGGGCAGGGAGACCCGAGCGGGCAGCAGAAACAGAGCCCTGTCTCTCATCTGCCTATCCTCCTGCCTCCCGTCCTCTGTCCCAATTACCCAGGTGCCCTGGGTACTGTCACTAAGAAAAATGGCATTGCCAAGGCAAGAGATATTTTTAGCCAGTGACAGGAGTGTCCACGTCTCTGTCCTCCTGAGTCACACCTTGAACCCTATTTGGGGATTGTTTTCTTTGTAATCAGACCCCTAAGAAGGGCAGGGGGATGGAGTGGCCCTGTCCCTGGCACCCACCTGTTTGTGTAGATCCGACAGTATGTATAGGACTTCTGTAGGAAACAGCAAGTTGAGGTGCCATAGCCCTCCCCTCCCCTGGGGCCGCTGGAGGGTCAGATTCCCCTGCCTAGGTCAGGGAAAAAATGCTTCCATTCTTCACCAAAGGAAACTCTTCCCTGCCCAGGCCCACTGTTTCCAAGAACCCCAGGCTGGCCAAGCTGACAGAACCCCACACACTAGCTGGCCCCGAGTTTCCCAGATTTCAGGTGATTTTACACCACCATGATTGAGCTACATCTGTGCCACCTGTACTTGGATTTCCTGAAGTCATTCCTTCGGATTCACTTATTTTTAAATTCAATAAATTTATTTTTAAAAGACACTTTAGATTGCTATTGGAAATCGAAACTCGGTATCACTTGCCGGAAATAGAAGGCAACTGTAAAAATAAACACAATAGAAACAAAGAGTGTTGTTAGATTCTATCTAGATATTTCACTCCTGCCTACTTTGGGCTCTGAGCCCAAGGCAGGCTGTCTCCCCTAAAAGGGGAGAGTAGCAATTGCTCCACAGGTGTTAGAGGCACGCTGGTATCAAATTGTGACCACCTGTTGGTTTAATCAGAAGGAATGCAAAATCATCAGAAAGGCGTTATGCGATCCAATGTTCTTTAAAGACAAAGCTGTAGCTTACGCAGGGCCTTTAGGTGAACATTGTCTAACATTAAGTCAACATAGACCAACTCTCCCACCTTTTGGGAAGCAAGGCTCTTTCTCTTTGTTTTACCCCAGTTAAAGATGCTCGGTCCCATGTCCAAGTAGCGCAGGAGTCAGGACCGAACCCCAGGCCTCCTGACCCCCAGACCAGTACTCGTTGAGATCGGGCATGACCAGGCCTGCTTGTCTTCTCTTTCTAGAGATGGAGCAGAAGGAAGGGAAGACCTTGGAGGACAAGACCACCGTCTCCCCAACTGCAGAGGACCCTGGGACCCTGGGAAGTGGAGCCTCTGCAGAGGCGGGCAAAGGCACAGCTGGAAAGACTGTCCAAGAAAATGCACCAGCTGAGGATGGCATCTCAGCTCAATTCCAGGGAGAAGCAAATGGGTTAGATGAGGCCAAGGTGGAATCCAAAGGGGAGGCCAAGGCTGAACTTAAAAAGGAAGACGGCGGGAAGGAAGAGACCACAGGGGCCTCTCAGGAGAAGGCTGACAGGAAAGAGGAGCCCAAATCTGAACTCAAGGAGGCTGGGGAAAAAAAAGAGGCTATGTTGGCCTCTGAGAAGCTGAAGGCTGATAAGAAAGAAGCCAAGCCTGAATCTAGGGAGAAAGCTGACGTGGATGATCAGGCCAAGGCTGAACCGAAGCAGGCTGCTGGCAAGGAGAAGGCCAAGGCTGAACCCAAGGAGGCTGATGGGAAGGAGGTAGCTGTGAAGACCCCTGAGGAGGAGAGTGAAAAGATGGAAGAGCCCAAGGCTGAACCCAAGGAGGAGGCTGGTGGGAAAGAGGCCAAGATGGAATCTCAGAAGAAGGCTGTTGTGAACGATGAGGCTAAAGCTGAACCTCAGGAGGTTGATGGGAAAGAGGAGGCCAAAAGGGATGCCAAGGAGGAGGTGAGTGAGGCAGAGGAGAGGGAGGAGGCCCCATGAAGTGGGGAAGCAGCCATGTCTCCTGACCCTGGGGAGCAAACCTCCCTACCTTACTCCCTTGGGAAAGTCCAGGCCTCCTCACCACTGGTATCAGGTGACTCGGGTGGGGACGGTGGGGGACAGGGATGAAGCACTGTGGCTTAGGCTGCCTTTAGAGCTTTCTGGGACAGGTGCTTGTGTGACCATGTTCGTTTCAGGAATCTGGGGGTGCCAATGAAGAGCAGGACCAGTATGTGGAGGGAGAACCAGAGGAAGGGGCAGGGGTGGTCCCCAGCTCCCCCGAGGAGTGGCCTGAGGGCCTCACAGAGGAGGGCCATGGCCTCAGCCCTGGTGAGTGGGAGCCCAGGGGGCCCATGGGTGCTGCAGGGGCAACCCTAGGGGAGTGGGGGGAGGGGATTCAGAGAGCTTGCCATGGGTAACCCCAGCGTCGCTTCCTCCTGCTCCTTTCCTCCAGATGGGGTGGGCCCAGATGTGGAAGCTTCCGGAGAGACCAGTCCTTCTGCCAGGTAATATCAACCTCCAGGGATCCAGCTCCAACTCCCCCTACCACCCACTCCCTTCAAAGTCTACCATCACCTCAGCCTGCCCTTCCCCTCCAGCACCTGATCTCGAGATATTCCAGGATTCCTGCACTCAGCCCCCTATGCCAGCGCAGAGCTCAGGGAATCAAAGGAGCCAGAAGTAGGAGGGAGTGTGGAGGACACCTGGCCCACTTCCCACTCCACTGCTGAAGTCTCCTCCCTGGGAATTACATATCTTGCAGCTCAGCCTGCTTCCATGGTGTCAGCATCATCCATAAGAGCATGATCAGAAAGCCTGAGTTTGGACAATGGCTCTGCCACTTACCTGCTGTGTGACCTTGGCCATGCCACTTAACCTCTTCTCATCTATGAAGTGGGCATAATAATTGTACCTATCTTAGCAGATTGTTCTGAGGCTTAAACGATGTGATGTGTGCAAAGCACTTAGCATAAGGCCTGGTGCACGGTAAACCAAAAAACCCGTTGCCGTCAAGTCAATTCTGACTCACAGTGACCCTATAGGACAGAGTAGAACTGCCCCATAGGGTTTCCAAGGAGCTGCTCGTGGATTCGAACCGCCAGCCTTTTGGTTAGCAGCCCATAGCTCTTAACCAGTTACTCTTGCCATTGCACAACTTCAGTCATTAGAAGAATCTTCCTTTATTCTGAGCAGAAATCAAACTCCTTGTCACCTACTTTCTCAGGGAAAGATAAACCAAACAAAACCAACCAGTTGCTGTTGAGTTGACTCTGATTCATGGCAACCCCACGTGTGCAGAGCGGAACTGTGCTCCACAGGGTTTTCATGGCTGTGACCTCTCAGAAACAGATCGCCAAGCCTTTCTTCCAAGTGCCTCTGGGTGGGTTCAAACCACCAAGCTTTGGATTAGTAGCTCAGCGCTTAATCATTTGTGCCACCCAGGGACTCCTAGGGAATGATAAGCAGTGAATATTCACTGGACACTTATGCAGCTTTGTGGCAAGCAAGCTGGGTGCTTTATATTCACCTCCTCATGCGGCCATTAGAACCATCTTGTCTGAGAGGTTTTCTTGTCCCCATTTTACAGATGAGGAAGCTGAGGCTCAGAGAAGTGATGTGACAGTCCCAAGATCACACAGCAAATAAGAGGCAAAGGCAGAATTTAAACTCAGGTCAGCCCTCAGACTTGTCCTAGTTCTGTTCAACATCCCCACCAGATCCTGGAGGTTAGGACTGGCATCATCCTTCTCAGCCCTCTCCCAGTGCCTGGTGCAGAACTGATGAGTGCCAAGTGTGGGAGACACACTGCACATGTCCCTTTAGACTGCAGTGACCCCCAGCCCCCTATCCCTCTCTGTACCATGTAGGAGCTGCTCCCAGCCCCTCTCTCCTGTCTTTGGACTCTTCCACGTAGTGAGTCTTCTCCCAGTGATGTGCCCCAGAGTCCCACGGAGCCCCCTCCCCTGGTGGAGAAAAAGAAGGAGAAGGCCCCGGAGCGCAGGGTGTCAGCCCCTACCCGGCCCCGGGGGCCCCGTGCACAGAACCGCAAAGCCATCGTGGACAAGTTTGGCGGGTAGGACGCAGGCCAGAGCTGGCTGGGCTCTCCCTGGGAACCAGGATGGGAGGAGGTCTGAGGGGCGGTGGAAGAACCCAGGCTAGGGTGGGGGCCTGACATCTGGGGGCTCCTTCCCAACCTGGCCCTCTCTGGCCTAACCATCTACACGCTTGCCCTCACAGGGCAGCCTCAGGCCCCACGGCCCTGTTCCGGAACACAAAGGAAGCAGGGGTAGCCATTGGCGGGGTCAAAAACATGCTCTTGGAGTGGTGCCGGGCCATGACAAGGAAATACGAGGTGGGCAAGGGACCCTTCCCAGGGCAGCAGTGCCGTGCGGTGGGGGGTCTGAGTGGTGAAAGCCCAGAGGTGGGAGGGTGGGAAGGGGGCCAAGTCCCAGCTTCCCAGGCCCTCTGGCCAGAAGTTCACATAGCCCCTCTGCGCCCTGCCCGCCCGCCATGTCGCCCGTAGCATGTGGATATCCAGAACTTCTCCTCCAGCTGGAGCAGTGGCATGGCCTTCTGCGCCCTCATCCACAAGTTCTTCCCTGATGCCTTCGACTACACTGCACTGGACCCCACACAGCGCCGGCACAACTTCACCCTGGCCTTCTCCACCGCTGAGTAAGCCAAGGAGTGGCAGGGCAGGGTGGGAGCTCAGGGCACCCCAAGATGAGGGCTGTTTTACAGGGGTGGAGAGTGGAGTAGTTAGATTGGTGTGACGGCCACGCATTCATTTATCCAACAAAAATTAGTGAGCACCAGGTGCTGTTTCAGGCCCGGGGGATAAAGCAGCGGGTGAAATAGACAAAATCCCTGCTCTCCCGTGGCTAACATTCTAAAGGAAGAGACAGATCATAAATGCATACAAACCAGTTGTGGTCACGTTGACTCAGACTCATAGCAACCCCATGTGTGCCAAAGCAGAATTGTGGTCCACAGTGTTTTCAATGGCTGTATTTTTCGAAAGCAGATCACCAACCCTCTCTTCCGACGTGCCTCGGGGTAGACTCAAACCTCCACCCTTTTGGTCGGTAGCCGAATGCTTAAGCATTTGTACCACCCAGCAACTCGAAACACACAAATAGATATTACATATAATGCCAGGTGGTGATAGGTGCTATAAAGAAAAATTAGGCGGAGTAAGGGATGGAAGAGAGGCTGGCCTGCAGTTTTGGGTAGGGTGGTTGCAAAGATTTGGGATCAGATTCTGACTCTCCCATTTGTTAGCCGTGTGATCTTGGACAGGCTCCTTCACCTCTCTGAGCCTCCGTATTCTGATCTCTAAAATGGTAATGATGGTTCCTCTTTTGGGGAGTTATTGTGAGAATTAAGTAAAAGAATTAAGTAAAGCTACTATCATAGCGCCTAACCCACAGTAAGCACTTCCAAAAAATCTTTCCTGCCATTACATCATAAGGAATGATGTCAGTTATAAGCGTGGTACAAACAGTTAACCAGTTTGGTGTGAAGATGAAGTGTGAGGAGTAAGGGGGCCCCTTCCACAGCCATCATACCTCACTGCCCCTGTTCCAGAACCCTCCTCTGATCCCATGGAGTCCTGGGATAAGAGGAGGGAGTGCATGGTGCTGGAGCCCCCAGTGGGCTCCATCAGCTGTGCTGCTGGTGGGAGTCCTTCCCTAAGCCCAGTCTCGATGGGAATGAAGAGTTTGCCTCTTCCATGTAGGGTACAGCACCCCAACCTGCACCCAGGAGCTGGCCACTGCATTGGCTGTAGAGTGCCTATCTCATTCTTCAGACCTCTCCAGCCTGCACCCCTCCCCCAGCCCCTAGGCCAGGCCAGCTGTCTCTGCCCAGGTGAGGATTCCACTGGAGCCCTGGCTTCTCCTACTGCCAGCACCCACAGCTGGCTTCAGAGCCTGCTGAGACCCAGCTTCAGAGCGCAGGTGCCAGAGGGGCCAGGCAGCCCTGGGGTTGAGTCCTGGCTGTGTCATTCACTTTGACCTTGGGCAAATCACCAAGACGCTCTGAGTCTCCAGTTCCCCTTTGGCTGGTTGAGGATGGAAAACCAAACCAAACCCGTTGCCGTCGAGTCGATTCTGACTTATAGCAACCCTACACGACAGAGTAGAACTGCCGCATAGCGTCTCCAAGGAATTGCTGGTAGATTCAAACTGCCAACCTTTTGGTTAACAGCTGAGTTCTTAACTACTGTGCCACCAGGGCTCCATGGCTGAGGATGAAAGGGAGGAGTAAATGAGACCATTCAAGGGGAAGCACCTGGCACGTGGGAGTGAGGACCTAACGTAGTTAGCTCCAATAATCACCAGGAGTAGCACAAGGCCCCAAAGGGCAGCAGGCAGGATTTATGTTACACAGAAGAGAACTTGTGCCAGGTTCCATGCAGTTCCTCAAACACACCAAGCACTCCTGCCACAGGGCCTTTACACATGCTGTTCAGTCTGTCTGGAATCCTCTTCCCCAGATATGCACATGACTCACTCTCTTAAAAGACCTTCCCTAAGTGCCCCATTAAAGAATAACAGACCCCTCTCTAACATAGGAACATACCCTGAAAAGTCCTGTACCGGATGGCTTCCCTGGGGGAGAGAGTCCCTGGGTGCCTCAAATGGTTAAGAGCTCAACTAATAGCCAAAAGGTTGGTGGTTTGAATCCACCCAGAGGCACCTTGGAAGACAGGCCAGGCAATCTGCTTCTGAAAGGTCACAGCCTTGAAAACCTTAAGGAGCAGTTCTACTTTGCACACATGGGGTCTCCATGAGTCAGAATCAACTCAACAGCAACTAACAACAACACAGCATCTATACTTACAGATGACTGCGCTGGCGAATTCTACCAAACATTCTAGAAGTGACTCCAATTCTTAAACTTCCCAAAAACTGAAGAGGAGGGAATGCTTCCTAACTCCTTCCCTGAGGTTAGCATTACCCCGATACAAAACCCAAAGACACCACAAGAAAACTACAAACCAATATCCCTTATGAATACACATGCAAAAATCCCCAACAAAATACTGCCAAAACAAATCCAAAAGAATATTAAAAGGATTATACATCATGACTAAGTAGGATTTATCCCAGGAATGCAAGGGTGGTTCAACATTAGAAAAGGAATCAATGTAATACACCACACAAGTAGAACAAAGACAAAGAACCACATGATCATCTCAATCGACACAGAAAAGGAGCATATATATCTGGCACCGTCTCCCTTCCCTGCCTTACTTTTCTCTGTGCCACCTCTCACCATCGGATGTACTGTTCAGTTCGCGTGTTTGTTTATTCTGTCTCCTGCCACGCACGAGAATGTTGTGCCAGGAGAGTAGGGAAGTTTGGTTTTGTTGTTCACTGCTGAATTCCCAGAGTGTCTGGTACATACTGTTATTGTTGTGGGGTGTCATCAAGTTGATTTCAACTCATAGAGACCCCTTGTGACAGAGGAGAACTCCCCATAGGGTTTTCTAGGTGATCTTTATAGAAGCAGATCACCAGGTCTTTCCCCTGCAGAGCCGCTGGCTGGGTTCAAACAACCAATCTTTCAGTTAGCAGATGAGCACTTAGCCATTGCACCACCAAGGCTCCTCTGGCACATAGCAGACCCTCAATATATACATGTAGACTGAATTAATGAAGCTCTGGAGATGCTGCAGCAGCAAGCCAGCACTCTGGCGAGGGTTGGATGACTGTCCTTTACATTTGTCCTGAGAAAGCTGGCCCTGGTTCCAGAGGACAGAGACACCTGCCTGTGGAAGTGGTAGGCTAATGTAGAACTAGGCCAGAGGGTCTTACTCCCACAGGAGGATGCACAGTGCAATGAAAACACAGCGTTTAGAGTCAGACCAGACTGGTTATGAGTCTTGACTCTGTTAGGACCTCAGTTACATCATGTGTGTAATGCGATGGTTGGCCTAGAGCATCTCCCAGCTCCAACATACATCATTCGATGGCTTTCATCCTCACTGGGCTGCCTCGCCCCTTCTGTTGGCTCCCACATCCTTCATCTTTGACTTCTGCTCCCCACCCACCCCTATCCTGCAGGAAACTGGCAGACTGTGCCCAGCTGCTGGAGGTGGATGACATGGTACGCCTCGTGGTGCCCGACTCCAAGTGCATCTACACCTACATCCAGGAGTTGTACCGCAGCCTTGTGCAGAAGGGACTGGTGAAGACCAAGAAGAAATGAGGTGCTGACCGACCCTAAGGGCAGAGGCAGGCAGGGCGCCCAGCTGACCAGCCTGAGGCCCCGAGGCTCAGTCTGCTCTAAGCAGGGCGCAGAGTTGAGCTTGGCAAGGGCAGGTATACCAGTCCGACCTGCATTAAAAGTACTTTTGTAAACCCGTCTGGCCCCTCTGTGCTCTCTCCCTACCGCCCCCCCGCCCCGGGAACCTGTCTCTTCTGGGATGATACATCCTGACCACAGGAGTTGGTTTCCTCAGCCACCATCTGGTTCGATCTTCTCAACAACTGTCCAAGGTGTTTGGAAAGAAAATAGCCCAGTGGGTGGGAGTTGGACAGTGGGAGTCAGGCAGATCTGGGTCCCACCACTAACCAGCTGTGTGGCCTTGGGCAAGTGGGTTAACCTCACTGAGCCTCCGTTGACAGTTCTGACAGTTCAACCTCGTGGAGGTGTTATGAGGATTAAATGAGAAAACGAAATAATAGGCCAAAATGGTCAATAAGTGGTGGCCAAAACTAAACAAAACCCCCAAACCTTACAGTTCGAGCCAGCAGTGGTGCTTTTCCCAATTCCCTTTTCCTCTTTCCACTTTCCATACTTCTCCCAGATCAAGGGATTCCCAGGCAGAAGCTCAAGCAGAAGTCTCTAGAAATCTCACCCAAACTGACCTAGCAGGGAATGGTTCCCTTGACTTGAATACGCGGCCACATCTGTCTCTTGAAAGCCAGCAGCTTCCAGGAGCTTCCAACAACTGCAACCAGAAAGTTCTTCCTTCAGTTTAAATTAATCCCTCCAACTATGGTGGAAGTTCTGGTTTGTGTTTTTCCATTGCTCACTGGAGATGAACCCGAGATGATTATGATTTCCTGCCGACAATCCTGTCTGCTTTACCGGCCTTTTGGAGCATGTGTGCTGATAAGAGCAGCTTGTGGGGTAAAAAAAAAATATATATATAGCCAGCTTTGCACAAGGCAGGAGGTGTGGACTCTGTACTGACTGGCGGTGTGTTGCTGTGTCCCATTAAGTCATTCCAACTCATAGCGACCCTATATGACAGAGTAGACCTGCCCCATAAGGCTTCCTAGGCGGTAATCTTTATGAGAACAGATTGACAGGTCTTTTATTCCACAGAGTCGCTGGTGGGTTTGAACCATGACCTTTCAGTTAGCAGCCGAACGGTTAACAATTGCGCCACCTGAGCTCCTTGATCAGCAGTGTGGTGGACCCAGGCAATCCACTGCAGCACTCTGGGCCTCAGTTGCCTCATCTATAAAATGGGGATGCTACCCTGTGGACCTTTCAAAGGCCCCTCTGGCCAAGGATGGCCCATTCTATCATAGCTAGCTTTCCCCACAGTGTTTAGGGTACACAAGTTTCAAGGCCAGGCAAGCTGTCAGCTCATGGGAAGCAGGGCTACACCATTATGAGATGGCAGCTAAGTCCTCCCTCCCCAGTCTTCGCTTGCTCACCCCACCCCCGCCATGAAATCATCCCACCCGCTCAATGAGGACTCAGCCGGATTGCAGAATTCCTCAGGACTTTCATGGCTATGCATTCCCATGGGTTTCCACGGCTCCCCTGGACTGGATGCTGGGAGGGGCACTGCTGAGCCCTGAGGCCTGGTCCCAGGCACTGGCAGCCTAATGGGTTCTGAAAGCAAGTAGTCAAGTGTCCAGAACAGAAGTGAGATTCTTACAGTTTGTGGTGCATCCATGGAAAGAAAAAGGCTTAACGCCTAAATCTGTGCATGTCTATCAGTAGTCAGTAGGCTGGGGGATTACAATCACTCAATCAGCAAATCATTCCATTGTAAATATGATTCCCTCCCCACGCCCCGCCTCCCACTCATCTGCTCCATTTCCTCCAGCCCCCTAATAATGCCTGGGTCCCAGGGGGATGCTAGTTGGCTACTGGGCTCATTCACTGCAGCTGGTTTGAACTCATCTCTCCAAAACTGAGGGACAGTGTGAGGGCAGGATTCCCACATCACAGAGTGCTGGAGGAGGACTGGCCTGCAACTCTGCAAACCTCAACTCCCCTGGATCTGTGGGCAGGAAAGGGAGTGGGGAGGGGCACACCTGTGGCCAGGTGAGCCTGGGAGGGGATCCACACACCATACACACACCTGGGGGCCCCCCACCCAACCCCAAACAAACAACTAACAACCTAGGAAGGAAAGAACAGGCAGGGAATGAGGGCCCAGACCCGCAGTCCATGAGGTGTGTCTGTCCACCATGCCAACAGGACCCAGAGCACAGAAGGGTCAGGTTTAGGTGGGCCGCTCCACTCCAAAGAGAAGGGTGAACTTTTCGGCATTCTCATTGAACTGCTTTGGGTTCTGTGCCAGCAGGTCAGCAAGATCCACCCGCAGAGGCTGATCTAGTTCCGGTTTATTCACCAGCACGTTGAGGACCTCCAAGACTGGGGAGAGAAGCCAGATCAGAACATCAGGGTGCAGGAAAAAACTCCAGGGAGGGAGGCTATGGCTGCCCACTCCCAGATCCCCAGAAACACCATATGCACTCCTTGGGGTCCCCAAGAAGGCTCATCTCATCTCTCTTGTTGTTAGCTGCTGTCAGGTCAAATCCGACTCACAGCGACCCGTGTGTGCAGAGCAGAACTGTGCTCCACAGGGTTTTCATGACTGTGACCTTTCAGAAGCAGATCACTAGGTCTTACTTCTCAAGTGCCTCTGGGTGGGTTCAAACTGACAACCTTTTGGCTGGTAGTCGAACGCTTAACAGTTTGTGCCACCCAGGGGCTCCAGGATGACTCTACAACCAACCAAATGTCCCACTTGTCCCTTGGCTGATGATGCCTGAAGCTTTGACTGGTTCTACCAGTGGTTTTCAAACTACGGCTTCAGATGAGGGTGGATGAGATCAGTAGAGTTTCTGGGTCCCACCCCCATTTCAACAAGAACAACTCTGTTTTTCTCTGTTTTATAGTAGGATTCCAAATAAATTCTTATTTGGGAAAAAGGATTCTGTGGCTAAAGATTGAAAACCACTACTGCCCCGCTGGCTTTTAATCTTTCACAGATACTTTTGGGAACTTGGTGAAGGCAGTGGCCCATCTCCTGGGCATATGCACATATGCACATGCACAAACATACAGTTCTGAGACAAGAGTGCTTCACAGGCCCCCTGAAATTCACCCAAACAAGGATCTGCCAGGTTCCTGAGTTAAGAACTCCTGAGCTGGTCCCAAGGCAGGACAGATTAAGCTCATAGGTTTTAGAGTTGCGTTGCCCAATACAGTAACCACTAGTCATTCTATGGCTATCTAAACTTAAATAAATTAAAATTAAGTACAACTAAAAATTAAGTACATGTTTTGATCAAAGACTAATAGATGGCTCCTGATCAAAAGGAGGAAAAGTATGGAACAGAACTTTACACTCACTGGGAAACCGGATTTACTGGATCCATTGAGACTGGGGGAATACCTGAATCTAATGCCTGGAAATAACCTTTAAACTTTGAACTGAAACTATCTCAACAAGCCATAGTTAAACTAAACACCAGTTTAGGCCAATTAATAAAGAATGTTTGCCTCAAGCATAGCGCTCTTATAAAGAGTTAGTTATATGTGTGTAAACTGACAACAGTTCATCTAAAGCACAGATGAGAATTCTAAGGGGTACAGAGCCTAAATTAATGGTGATGAAACAATAGGAGTACAGACAGTGAGAATGGTGACACAATGTGAAATATATAAACCAATGTTATTGACCTGTTTATGTAGAAATTGTGAATGAATTTTGGTGCTGTATACTGCCACCAAAAATAAATAAAATCGATTTTTTTAAAATTCAGTTCAGACAGACACAAAAGGAGAAATATTATATGATCCCATTTATATGAAGTATCTTGAATAGGTAAATCCATCAAGACAAAAGAAAACTGGTGGTTAGCAGGGGATGGGAGAAGGGGGGGGATGGGAAAAAAGTCATCAATGTCTGTTATGGATTCAATTGTGTCCCCAAAAAATGTTTGTCAACTTGGCCACGCCATGATTCTCAGTATTGTATGGTTATCCTCCATTTTGTGATCTGATGTCACTACCTATGTGTTGTAAATCCTAACCTCTATGATGTTAATCAGGTAGGATTAAAATGCAGTTATGTTAATAAGGCAGGACACAATCTACAGGATTAGGTTGTATCTTGAGTCAATCTCTTCTGAGATATAAAAGAGAGAACCAAGCAGAGAGGAGAGAGACCTCACTATCACCAAGCAAGAAGAGCCAGGAGCAGAGCACATCCTTAGGACCTGGGGTCTCTGCGCAGAGAATTTCCTAGACCAGGGGAAGACTGATGACCAGGACCATCTGCCAGAGCCAAAAGAGACAGAAAGCCTTCCCCTGGAGCTGGTGCCCTGAATTTGGACTTCTAGCCTCCTAGACTGTGAGAGAATAAACTTCTGTTTGTTAAAGCCATCCACTTTGGTATTTCTGTTATAGCAGCACTAGTTTCCACTTAAAATTGGTAAATAGTACTTTATGTTAAAAAAAGATACATCAGTAATCAAATAATGCATGAACTTTATTTAAGTCCTGATTTATAAAACAAAAACAACAACCATCACACCCAAAACAAGAAAGAAAAAAAGACAATTAGGAAAATGTGAATACTAATCGGATATTTGATAGTAAAGAACTATTAATTAAAAAAATAGGTATACATACAGAAATCAACATTCTTTGGTATTTACCAGAGATGGGAGGGGGATAGAAAGGGAGGGAGCATCACTCTCTAGGAAGTAGATACTTGGGATTTTTGGTGATGGGGAAGGAAATACAGAATGTGGGTGAAGTGTGCACAACTTAACGAAGGTAAACTATGAGAATAAGTAATACACAAGATTAAGGGATCTTATAGGTAAATGCTATAACATATACAATTTGGCAACAGCAGCAGTAACAACCCAAAAATACGTGAGTGGTTACACAGGCAGATACATATGTGTATTATATGTATAGCAAGGTGTATGTGTGTATATAAGTATGCGTATATAGGTGTACCTGTAAGCATAGATAAATACATATTTGTGTGTGTTGCACATGTATTCATATACATAATAAAGCACATAAGGGACATAGCAATGGTTACCTCCCAGCCATAACCAAACACCTCGTAGGATTGGTTTACTGAGTTTGAAGGCTTAGGACCATAGTCTCATGGGATAACTTGGTCAATTGCCACAACACAGTCTATAAAGTTTATGTGCTACATCATAGTTTGGTGAGTAGCATCTGGGGTCTTAAAAGCTTGTAAGCAGCCATCTAAGACACAACTATTGGTCTCCACTCATCTGGAGCAAAAGTGAAAGAATGAAATGAAAAGACTCCAAGAAGAATCTAGTCTACAGGACTAACAGTCCACACGAACCACAGCCTCAGCTATCCAGAGACCAGAAGAACTAGATGGTGCCCGGCTACCACTACTGACCATTTTGACCAGGGACACAATAGATGGTCCCAGATAGAATGGGAGGAAATTGTAGAACAAAACTCTAGTTCTTATTCAAAAAAAAAAAAA
>NW_004444172.1:2625758-2633958 GCF_000243295.1 Trichechus manatus latirostris
GGCCAGACTTATTGGACTGGTAGAGACTAGAGGAATCCCTGAGACTACTGCTCTGAGATACCCTTTAAACTTTGAACTGAAACTACTTCCAGAGGTCACCTTTCAGCTAAATAACAGATTGGCTCATAAAATAAACAATATCACTCAAGAGTCCTTTGCTTCTTTAAAAAAAAAATCATCTATATGAGATCAAACAGTCAACATTTACCTTAAAGCTTAGATGAGAAGGTGTGGGCAGGGAAGCTGGATTAATGGAAACAGAACAACCAGAGCAAAAATATAGAGAATGTTGACACAATGTGGAAAATGTAACCCATGTCACTAAACAATATGTATACAAATTGTTAAATAGGAAAGTAATTTGCTGTGTAAACTTTCACCAAAAACTCAGCAAAATATTTATTAAAAAAAACAAATAAAACAAAAACCACCACCATCACACCCAAAAAAGGAAAGAAAATAAGACAATTAGGAAAATGTAAATAGTAATTGGATATTTGATATTAAAGAATTATTAATTAAAAAAATAAGATGGATTAATAAACGGGTAGATGTGATAAAGCAAGTATAGTAAAATGCTAATGTTAATATCTAGGTAGTATACATGGGTATTTAGGAATCCATAGATAGTGCAAGGAGCCCTGGTGGCTAGTGGTTAAGAGCTACGGCTGCTAACCAAAAGATGGGCAGTTCGAATCCACCAGCCACTCCTTGGAAACCCTATGGGGCAGTTCTACTCTGTCCTACACAGTCGCTATGAGTCAGAACTGACTTGACGGCAATGGGTTTGGGTCTTTAGTTTTGTGGTGCAAGTGGTCAAAGGGCTTGGCTGCTAACCAAAAGATTGGAGGTTCGAGTTCACCCAGAGGTGCCTTGGAAGAAAGGCCTGGTGATCTACTTCTGAAAGATCAGCCACCTAAAACCCTATGGAGCACAGTTCTACTCCGACACACATGGGGTTGCCATGAGTCGGAATCAACTTGACAGCAACTGGTAATATATGGGTGTTTACTGTAAAATTATTTCTTTGGAAAAAAATTTGTTGCTGTGTGTATGAAAACAAGAAAAATTCAGTTCCTCAGTTGCACTAGCCATATTTCAAGTGCTCAACAGCCACATGTGGCAAGTGACTACTCGACTGGACGGGTCAACTATAGAACATTCCATCACAGCAGAAAGTGCTGTTGGACAGCACTGCTCTAGGGTTAGCCAAACATAGGTCGAATCCAGCTCTGCCATTTGCCAGCTGTGTGGCCTTAGGCAATTGCTTCACCTCTTTTATGCCTCAGTTTCCTCATCTATAGGGTCAATAGCACCACTACCTCATGAGGTTGCTGGGGGCATCAAATGAAATCTGTGTGTGAGCTCTTAGCACAGTGCTGAAAGTGCTCAACTCAAGGATGGGGATTATCATCATTAGGCCAGTCCCCTCAATGGAGGGTACTGAGGCCAGAAAGGAAGAGAGACTTGCCCAAGATCACAGATGGAGCAGTGGGTCTTCTTATCCCAAGCCATCTCCCTCTACAGCCAAGCTACCTCTCTCTCCCAAGACCCATGACAAAGTCCCTCTGCACACCTGCCTAGGTGTGGAAACATACGTAGGAGGAGGTCATCCATCCAAGATCTCTGGCAGCATCCCTTCTATCTGATGACAGCCTCAGCTGAAACCCACAATTTTTGGCTTCTCCTTTCTTAGGTGCACAGTGGTTAAATGCTCAGCTGCTAACCAAAAGGTTGGCAGTTCAAATCCACCAGCTGCTCCTTGGAAACCCTATCAGGCAGTTCTACTCTGTCCTATTGGGTCACTATGAGTCGGAATCAACTTGACAGAAATAGGTTTAGTAACCACGACTCAAGGACCTCTGGTGGCACAATGGTTAAGCGCTCAGTTGCTAATTGAAAGGTTGGCAGTTTGATCCTACCCAGCAGCTCTGAGGGAGAAAGACCTGGAGATCTGCTTCCATAAAGATTACAGCCTAGAAAACCTGTGGGGCAGTTCTACTCTGTCACATGGGATCACTATGAGTCAGAATCTTGACAGCACCGAAAAACAACAACCCCCGACTCAGTCAGGTAACCCCCGCCCAATGTTGGTCCCTCCCCGCCCACCTTGGCAGGTCTTGGTGCATGGCTTCCAATACTTCTTGGTGATAATGGGCAGGCACACCTCTCCGTTCTCATCCACGTTGGGGTGGTAGATATTCGTTGTGAATTTCAGTTTGGGGGGCTTGAATGGATACTCCTCAGAGAAATCAATGCGCAGGTTGAAGGCTCTCAGGTTGTAAGGTGGTTGGTCCTGTGGGGAGAGAAAGGGTCAAGCTCTGCTCCAGGTATTACTGCTCAACAGACCACCTTTCTCTTGGAGTCCTGGTCTGGTTTTCCTCCCCCCACTCCCATCACAGTGTCACAGGCATCCTCTGCTCCACTCCTGGGAAGAATCTTGAGCAGGGGGTAAGGATGGCACCTGAATTCTCTCAACAATTGAGTCATGAAATAGTGCGAAAGTGGAATCACAAAAGACCACTGCACAGGCTCTATTTGCCTAGGGCAACAGAAAGAAGAGAGTCACGACTAGGAGGAGGAATTGGAATGCGTAGCTAATTGCCTCCATGAACAACTACTTCTTTTGCCATGAGACCAGAAGAACTGGATGGTGCCTGGCTACCATTACTGAATATTTTGGTCCAAGGACCTATAGAGGAATCTCGATTTAAAAAAAAAGGGGAAAATGCAGAAACAGAATTTCAAATGGAATCCAAACTTTCTGGAGCCATGGAGGCTGGACGAACCCCCAAAACTATTGCCCTGAGATAATCTTTAAACCTTAAACCAAAAATAACCCCTGAAGTCTTCCTTAAATCAAATAATAGGTTAACTTAACTAGAAAAGAAGGTGTGTCTTAAGCATTGTGCTGTTTTATAAACTATCTGTGTGGGATCAAACTGACAACACCAACTCAAAAGGTCAGACAGGAAACTTAGGGAGCAGTAAGTTGGTGTTAATGAGGGAGGAACAACTCAAAAAAGGAGAGAGAGAATGGTTCCACAACTCAAAGAATTTAACCAATGTCACTAAATTGTACATGTAGAAACTATTGAACTGGTGCATGTTTTGCTGTGTAAATTCCCAACAACAATAAAAATAAAACAAAAGAGCACTGGACTTGGAGTCAGAAAAGTCTGACCCTAGCTTTTGCTGTGTGACCATGGGCAAGCTTCTCCCATTTCTGGGCCTCAGTTTCCTAGTGTGAAAAATGGGTAAGGTTTGACTAGGTGAGACCTGAGAGCCACCGCAGCTTTAAAGTCTTTGTGAGAACTGTGCAAGAGAAGGACAGAACATCCTCTGTTTGGGAGCTGTTAGCAAGTACAGGACAACATCATCATTGGAGTGGAGAGGAGACAGAGAAAATGAAGAAACCATAAGAACTCAAGGGCTGGAGTGACTGAGGACTTGGGGTCCCCCACAAGCCACAAAAAGACCCTCCAGACTTGCAGAGACCTCAAGACCTTCCTGAGCACCTACCCTGTGCTAAGGGCTTGACACGCATGAACTCCTGCAACAGAATGTAGAGGTCACACAGCCTGCCTGGGAGTGAATCCTGGCTCTGCCACTCACTAGTTGTGTGACCCTGGGCAAGTAACTTAACCTCTCTGTGCTTCAATATGAGGATAATAACAGACTTCCTTCTTCATAGGGCTTATGTGAGGATTAAATGGGTCAACTTACATGAGAGGCTTAGAATAGGACCTGGCACATGGCAAGCATTACATATCTGTCAGCTATTATGTATGATAAGGGAGGCCTGGTGGTGCAATGGTTAAGCGCTCAGCTGCTAACTGAAAGGTTGATGGTTTGAACTCATCCAGCAGCTTCATGGGAGGAAGACCTGGCAATCTGCTCCTGTAAAGATTACAGCCAAGAAAACCCTATGGGGCAGTTCTACTCTGTCACGTAGGGTCACGATTAGTCAAAATCCACTCTCCAGCACCTAATAACAACAATTATGATAAGTATTATGAACAGTCACAACTATTAACATCTCTGTTTAACTTGAGGAAACTCAAGTTCAGTGTAAGTAGCTTGCCCAGGGCAACACACAGCTAGTAAGTGGCAGTGCTGTGATAGGAACCCAGAGCTGTAGACTCAACATCTCCACCTTGATCACTACTTTATACTCCTAGAATACAGGACCCCTAGAACTTGGGTGACCCCAGCACCAAGGACAGGGGCCTTTAGGCTGGTTCCAAAGCACCAAGTCTTCCAGAACCTTCTTTATTGAGAAGATAAGGCAAGGACAGCCCAAATGACATAGGTAGTTAAGCAGAGTCAAGGTTTTCAAAGAGCTCCTTCTCCTTAGAGGAAGGCACAAGGGAAGCTGCAGTGGTCTTGGGTGTGTCTAAGAGACGGAGTAACTACTGGGAAGATATCCACTCAATGGCAACGGGTTTGGTTTTTGGCTTTTACTAGGAAGATAAGGAAAGCATCTCAGCTTTTACGCAATAAGACAAGGCTGGAACTGTTGAAGCAGGTAAGGCCAAGAGCAGAGGCCTCAGAAAAGGATGGGAGTGACTGTGGGTGTGGGTTTACAGGGGCCATTTGTAAAGAGGGAGGAAGTAACTGAGCCCTGATGACCGTCTCAGCTCTGCCTCATCATCCCAACTCTGCCTCAGCTCATTACTCAGCCTTTCTTGGGCTCAGTTTCCTCATCTATAAAATGAAGCTGGTCTACACAGAAGACCTCATGCTGCACCTTAGGGACTGCCAAGTTTCTGGTTTCTTCAAGTTCTGAGTTAAATAAAGCACTTTACTATTAAAAAAAAAAAAAACAGTTTAAAAACCATCCATCTTTCATGGAGTGGTTATGAGACAGGACTCTGGAGTCAGCTGAATTCTATCCCTACCACCTTATGCTCTATGACTGTGGACAAGTTACATAGTCTCCTGTGTCTCTGTTTTCTCAACTATAAAAATAATACTAGGAGTTCCTGGGTGGTGCAAAGGTTAACACGCTCTCCCGCTAACTGGAAGGTTAGCAGTTGGAGGCTCAAGTCCACTCAGAGGTGCCTCAGAATAAAGGCCTGGTGATCTACTTTTGAAAAATCAGCCATTGAAAACCCTATGGAGGAGGCGGGGCCAAGATGGCGGAGCAGTCAGACACTTCTGGCGGACCCTCTTACAACAAAGACCCAAAAAAACAAGTAATTTGATTCTATATGGCAATCTGGGAGCCCTGAACATCAAAGGCAGAGTTGAGGAACCAGATTGAGTGGCAGGGGGAGGGAGAGACAGTGTGGAAGCAGGGAAGAGTTGCCAGACCTGACCTGGTGAGAGCCTGGGCCCTTTAAATCTGAGCAGCTCATGGGTGAGTGGTGAGGCAGGCAAGTGGCGGTGCTCCAGAGGAACATTTTCCGCACCAGGAGAGACCCAGTGCCAGAGAGTCTACACAGCCACCCAGAACCAGTGAGAAGCAGCCCTCATCGGTGAAAGATAAGTACTTGCCTACGGCCTACTGCGCAGATCAAAAACACCCCACTTAGGGAAAAAGCTCTCTCCCATTTACCTCCCTGCTCCCTGCTCTGCACTGGGTCCTGGACAGGCTTCAGCAATTGCCGAGTCCCCTGGGCCGGAAGTAGGATCCATCACACGCCCTGAGCCATTCTCCCGGCCTTGGAGAGTGAACAAATGAACAAATGGGAAAAAATAAACTGCCAGCTCCTCTAAGCCAGGAACCCAGGGTAGGCACAGCTCCTTTACCTAGGTACAGGCATAAGGGATCCAAGGACTTTGAGTGCCTCTCCCCCTGAACAGACTTGTGTGGGCCCATCTCAACAGCGTAGGCCCTCATTACCACAGTACAACAGGGTATATACTGGAACTCTAATTTCAACTGTTTCAGCTGTGAAGTGGCAGGTTCTTCACATTTGACACTGCTCTGCCCATTAAGCAGGGTCTTCACCTACCCACATCAGGGGCCTGAGGACTGGTGGCTCCACCCACACCACCTGGCCACCTGTGATAGAGGCCCATGAATAAGAGGTGCCCCCCAGTCCTTAGAGCCAACAGCATTAGGTGCTCATAGTCCAGCTGCAAAACCCACCCACCTACGCACTTTAGGGAACAGGGACATGCCTTCCTCCTGGACACTTGGGGGCAGCCGTCAGCCCCCTGCCTTGCTCAGAGTGTGTCCCCCTGCTGCAGCCAGATGCCTGTGCCTACATCAATCACCCATGCCTATCTAGGACTGTAAGTGAGAGCCTATACCACACACTTGGTGGCTATCTACCTGGGCACCTGAGCTGAATCCATACAGGAGGAGTGGGCGGAGTCCTGAGCTCACATACCTAGTAACAGATCTAACCACCTGGTGACAGGACATTAGAGCTTCAAAGGGGCCAATAATGAAGCTAGCTCATACGAGCAGCCTATTTGGGCATATGAAAACAAAACAAGAAGCTAGGACACAGCAAGCAAACATAAAGTAAACAAATATAATAACTTATTGATCGCTCAGAGACAACAGTCAATATCAAATCCCATAAAGAGGCAATCCATGATGGCTTCAGCAAGCTCCCAAAATAAAGAATCTAGAAATTTTCCAGAGGAGGAAAATTTCTTGGAATTATCAGAGGCAGAATAGAAAAGATTAATATACAGAACTCTTCAAGAAATTAGGAAGGAAATTAAGCAAAACGCAGAACACGCAATAGAGGAACTTAAGAAGATTAGAGAAGAGCATAATGACAAATTTAACAGGCTGCAAGAATCCCTAGAGAGACAGCAATCAGAAATCCAGAAGATTAACAATAAAATTTCAGAATTAGACGACTCAAAAGAAAGTCATAGGAGCAGAATTGGTGCAATGGAAGTCAGAACTAGTGAGATTGAATATAAAGCACTTGACACCAACTTATTTGAGGAAAAATCAGATAAAAGGACTTAAAAAAATGAAGAAACCCTAATAATTATGTGGGATTCTATCAAGAGGGATAACCTATCTGGTGACTGCAGTACAAGAACAGGGATGGATAACAGAAAATACAAAGAGAATTGTTGAAGATTTGTTGGCAGAAAACTTCCCTGATATCATGAAAGATGGCAAGATATCTATCCAAGATGCTCATCAAACCCCACATAAGGTAGATCGCAAAAGAAAGTCACCAAGACATATTATAATCAAATTTGCCAAACCAAAATAAAGGGAGAATTTTAAGAGTGGCTAGGGATAAACGAAAAGTCATCTACAGAGGACAGTCAATAAGAATAAGCTTGAACTACTCAGCAGAAACCATGCAGGCAAGAAAGCAATGGCATGACATATATAAAGCCTTAAAGGAAAAAAATTGCCAGCCAAGAATTATATATCCAGCAAAACTGTCTTAACAAAATCAAAATATTACAAAGCATCTTTTCTGACCATAAAGCCATAAAAGTAGCAATCAACAACAGACAAAGCAAGGAAAAAAAAAATCAAACACATGGAAACTGAACAACACCTCGCTGAAAAACTACTGGGTTATAGAAGAAGTTAAGGATGGAATAAAGAAATTCATAAAATCAAATGAGAATGAAGACACATCCAACCACGACCTTTGGGACACAGCAAAAACAGTGATCAGAGGTCAGTTTATAGCAATAAATGCACACATCCAAAAAGAAGAAATGGCTAAAATCAAAACATTAACCCTACAACCGGAACAAGTAGAAAGACAGCAGCAAAAGAAGCCCTCAGGCACCAGAAGAAAGGAAATAATAAGAATTCGAGCAGAATTAAATGAAATAGAGAATAGAAAAACAATTGAAAGAGTTAACAAGACCAAAAGCTGGTTCTTTGAGAAGATCAACAAAACTGATAAACCACTGGCCAAAATGACAAAAGAAAAACAGGAGAGGAAGCAGACAACTCGTATAAGAAATGAGATGGGTGATACCACAACAGACCCAACTGAAATTAAAAGAAGCATAACAAAATACTATGATAAACTGTACTCTAACAAATTTGAAAACTCAGAGGAAATGGACAAATTTCTAGAAACACTACCTACATAAACTAACACAAACAGACGTAGAACAGCTAAATAAACTCATAACAAAAGAAGAGACTGAAAAGGTAATTTAAAAACACCCCACAAAAAAAAGCCCTGGCCCAGATGGCTTCACTGGAGAATTCTACCAAACTTTCAGAGAAGAGTTAACACCACTA
>NW_004444172.1:2644883-2730293 GCF_000243295.1 Trichechus manatus latirostris
GCTTCCTTAAAAAGCTAGAAATAGAAGTACCATATGATCCAGCTATCCCACTCCTTGGAATATATCCTAGAGAAATAAGAGCCGTCACATGAATAGATATGTTCACTGCAGCACTGTTCACAATAGCAAAAAGATGGAAACAACCTAGGTGTCCATCAACGGACGAATGGATAAACAAATTATGGTATATTCACACAATGGAATACTACGCAACAATAAAGAACAACAATGAAGCTGTGAAACGTCGTATAACATGGAGGAATCTGGAGTGCATTAAGCTGAGTGAATTTAGTCAGTAACGGAAGGACAAACATTGTATAAGACCACTATTATAAGAACTCAAGAAAAGGTTTAAACACAGAAGAAAACATTCTTTGA
The DNA here is from genome assembly GCF_000243295.1 of Trichechus manatus latirostris. Classification (NCBI taxonomy): domain Eukaryota; kingdom Metazoa; phylum Chordata; class Mammalia; order Sirenia; family Trichechidae; genus Trichechus; species Trichechus manatus. The sequence continues at coordinate 2,645,262 of NW_004444172.1, forward strand.
TGGTTACAAGGTTGTGTGAGAGTTATTTACTAACTAGATAGTAGATAAGAATTATCTTAGGCGAAGGGAAGGACAGTACACACTACCGGGGAAGTCAGCACAACTGGACTAAACCAAAGCTAAGAAGTTTCCTGAATACAATCAAAAACTTTGAGGGACAGAGTGGCAGGGGTAGGGGTCTGGGGACCATGCTTTCAGGGGACATCTAGGTCATTTGGTATAACAAAGCTTATTAAGAAAATGTTCTGCAACCTACTTTGGTGAGTGGCGTCTGGGGTCTTAAAAACTTGCAAGCAGCCATCTAAGATGTATCAATTGGTCCCAACCACCTGGAGTAAAGGAGAATGAAGAACACCAAAGACACAAGGAAAGTAGTGGCGCAAGAGACAGAAAGGGCCGCATAAACCAGAGACTTCATCAGCCTGAGACAAGAAGAACTAGATGGTGCCCGGCTACTACCAATGACCACACTGACAGGGAACACAACAGAGAGTCCCTGATGGAGCAGGAGAAAGGTGGGGTGCAGAACTCAAATTCTTGTAAGAAGACCAGACTTAATGTTCTGACTGAGACTGGAGGAACCCCAGAAAGCATGGTCCCTGGATTCTCTATCAGCCCAGAACTAAAACAATTTCTGAGGCCAACTCTTCAGACAGGGATTGGACTGGATTGTGGGACATAAAGTGATACTCGTGAGGAGTGTGCCTCTTAGCTCAAGTAGATACAAGAGACTAAACGGGCAGCTTCTGTCCGGAGGTGAGACGGGAATGCAGAGAGGGTTAGGAGCTGGTTGAATGGACATGGGGAGTCAGGGGTGGAAAGGAGAAATGTGCTGTCACAGTATGGGGAGAGCAATTAGAGTCACATAACAGTGTATGTATAAATCTTTGTATGGGAATAAAGAAAACCCTATGGAGCATAATTGCACTCTGACACACGAGGTCGCCATGAATCAGAATTGACTTGACAGCAACTGTTAATATATGAGAGTTTACTGTAAAATTAAACAGCTGGTAGGTAGTAAAATATAATACTAACTTCCTCATTGACTGTGAAGATTCAATATGACCACAAATATAATGTACTTAGAACAGAGGATTTCAATAAATGTGAACTCTTACTAATAGCTTCAAAAGGGCCATCCAGCTGTGATCTTCTATAACCACGATCAGTGAAGTGAGGCTGCCTGAGTGAACATGTGGATGGAGACTGAGCCTTTGAGGGGGAAGCTATCTGCTCACCCCACAGACCTTCCCAGCTGCCCTTCCCTGCTGGCCAACCATCCCTTCCTTTACAGCTTCACTGGGTCCCTGCAGATCCCCCTGGCAGACTAGTCTGTGCCAAGTTTTGGTCCCCAGCCCTGGGGTTCCTCCCAACTAGCATGCTTCTTCAAGACCCTTGTATGGCTGTCAGATCTTGGCTCTTTCCTGGGTGCACCTACCCACCTTAGTCCTGCCAACACTTAGGGTCCTCTGATTTTAGTGTATTCTCCCAAATGTGACCTTCTCTAGGTTTTCCTACCACCACTTTGTTCCTTCTGACTTGCTCCTTCCCTTCATTCTTATCGTCTCAAAGCTGGTTTCCTTGGAGATCAAATCAGTCCCTGGAGCTCCTTCCAGCACCTTCTTCCCCTGGCACCTAACAGGTGTTCTCACTCCAAGCCAGGTAAGTGAATTGCTTCAACCCAGCAGCCCAAGGGACTTGACAGAAGGTTCAAATGTTGATTCAACTCAAACAATTTCTATTTTTCTGGGCTACAGATCAGTTGAAAGACAAGAGATGGCACAACCCAGGCACTCTGTATTATCAGCAAGACATCCAAATTCTAAATAATAAGATGAATTATTCTCTTTCCATCCCAAAAAGCTTTTTTTTTAAATTTTTATTGTGCATTACGTGAAAGCTTACATAGCAAACTAGTTTCCCATTCAATAGTTTATACACAGTGTTCCATGACATTGATTCCATTGCTCACAGTGTGCCTGCCCTCCTCCCACTTCCATCCTAGGTTCCCTGTTTCCTTTTGTACTGACTTGCTATCTCTTCCTGACTTATCATCTTTGCTTTTGAGCAAATGTTGCCCTTTTGATCTCATATAACAGATTGTTCTAAGGAACACACTCCTCGTGAGTGTTAGTTTACGGGCCTGTCTATGGTTTGGCTGATGGGTGGTTTTTGGTAATGGTTTCAGTTCCAGAGCAGAAGGGTGTCTTAGGGCCATAGTCTCGGGGTTCCTCCAGTCTCTATCAGACCAGTAAGCCTGGTCTTTTTTGTGAATTTGATTTTTTGTTCTGCAATTTTTCTCCCGTTTTGTCTGGGACCCTCTGTTGTGATCTCAGTCAAAGAGGTCAGTAGTGGTAGCCAGGCACCATCTAGTTCTTCTGGTCTCAGGGTCACGTAGGCTATGGTTCATGTGGTCCATTAGTCCTTTGGACTAATTGCTCCTTTGGGTCTTCAGTTTTCTTAATTCTCTTTTGCTCCAGATGGTAAGAGACTGATAGTTGTATCTTAGATGGCCACTCACAAGTTTTTAAGACCCCAGACGCTACTCACCAAAGTAGGATGCAGAACTTTGCCTTTATGAAATAGGTCGTGCCAATTTATGAAGATGTCCCCCGAGTCTATGGTCCTTCACCTACGAGCCTAGGAACTTCATCCCTCGAGGTGTTTGGTTATGTCTAAGAAGTTGCCCTGACTGTGGCCTTTGTGTGGTCTACTGTCTATATTGACATATAAGCGTCACCTACACTTAGGTATGTAGAAATATCCACCACCAGACCTGTATCTGCAGATGGGTATGTTCCCTTCCAAAGAGCTTTGACTGCAAAAAACTCAAATGTTTTCATTTGAGTGACCAAAGGTATATGAATGAATTTCTATAAGAAAGTATCCTCAGCCACTAATAATTAACTGGCAAAATAAAGAGCTTGTACTCTGATGATAAGTTCTCTGGAATATGACTTCCAAAGGGAGATTTTTACCAAGATGATATCAAATAATAAGTATAGAGAAATCAGAACAGTAGAGATAAGTTATCTGAGTTGTCACCTGGAACAATGATTTTCTGAAATTAGTCTTTAAAAGAAAAAAAACATTTCAGGTTTAGGGGAGTAAATTTTACCAACTGTAGAAACTCTGGTGGCATAGCAGTTAAAGAGTTTGGCTGCTAACCAAAAGGTTAGCAGTTCGAATCTACCAGGCGCTCCTTGGAAACCCTATGGGGCAGTTCTGCTCTATCCTATAGGGTTCCTATGCATCAGAATAGACTCAAGGGCAATGGGTTTGAGTTTTCTTGGTGGGAACGCAGAAGTTTGCCCCTACCACTTGACAAAGGCCTTTTTTTTCCCCCCCAGTTGTCATGGGGTCAATTCTAACTCATGGCAACCCCACGTGTGTCAGAGTAGAACTGCACTCCACAGAGTTTTCACAGATGTGATCTTTTGGAAGTAGATTGCCAGGCCTTTCCTCTGAGGGAAATATAGGTGGATTTGAACCAGGGCTTCAAACCAGTTCATTCCAGTTTGAACCCCTGCTGAGAATTTGCATTTCTAACAAGTTCCCTGATGAGAATTTGCATTTCCACCCTAGATATGTTGTTGCTGTGGTTGTGGATCAGAATCAACAGTTTAACAAGACCCCCAGGTGATTCTCATATATAACTTCCTGGGAAAAGTGCTGCCCAGTCCTGACCTTCCCTGTCCATGCCCCTGGCCTAAGCCGCCCGCAGTCCAGAGCCCCAATCCCTGTGGACACTCACGGGCAGGAGGAGCACGTGCCACACCATGACGTTGGCATCTTCACTGACCAGGTTCCGCAGGTACGGGGGAAGCTGGCTCTGCAGATCCTCCAGCTCCTGTAGAGGGAACAGCAAGCGGGCAGTTGGCCTCGACTTCCCCATTTCAGCCCCTGCCCCTGCCCCAGCGGCAAGTTGTCCTGTCCAAAACACAACACCCTAGGTGGCAGAAGCCAGCAAAGTCAAAGCGCCCAATTATGGAGCACTTAGTATGTGTCAAGGTCTCTGGGTGGCACAAATGGTTTACGTTGGTCTATTAACCTAAAGGTTGGTGGTTCAAACCCATCCAGCAAAGCCACGGAAGAAAAGCCCGGTGATCTGCTTTCGTACAGATTACAGCCAAGAAAACCCTATGGAGCAGCTCTACTCTGTAACAGAGGAGCGGCGCCATGAGTCAGAGCTGACTTGACAGCAGTGGGTTTGGTTTTTTGGTTTAGCATGCTCTAGGGAACTTTGCCCTATTCCTGTCAGCATCCCATGCTGCTTTGGACTCTAGTCAAGCAGGTATCAGCCCAGGGAGCGGGTCATTGGCTATTCCAAGAAAAGGACTTTATCCCCTAATCTCGGTGCATAGACCATTCAGTGAATCATATGATTTCAGCCTTACAATTCTGTGGTTACTAGGTGTAGGGAAGCGCCAGATCACTTCTCGAAAATATGAAAACTTGGAACTAAACACTCTTAGAAGTCTCCTGAAACCAAGGTACTTAACCCTCTTGCCCTCTTCCTAGACAATCACTAGGTCTTAATTCTCTCCCTCCTTTCCTCTCCGTCCCTTCCTTCCATCGGCATCCACCAAGTGCCCAGCATGATGAGATGCACACACCAGTGCTCATGGCAGAGTGGGTGGCAAAGACATCACCTCATCCTTGTCAGACTCCACTAGCCCAGGGCTGGGGGAGGAAAACGACTCAAGTGGACCACAGCAGATGAGAACTCTACACACCAAGCAGAGAAACAGGGACAGGGAGGGATTCATTGTCCCAGAATGTGGCCCAGTCACCTGGACCTCACCCAATCACCTCAACAGCCACTGACTGAGCATTCTCTATCGACCAAGACATGGCCCAGGCCTCAAGAACATCCATGACATAATGGAGGAAACATGAATGCGATTACAAAAATGACGTGTGTGGACACAATGGGGAAGGAGAGGAGATGGGAGCAGGAAGGCTTACAGAGGCTGCAGATGGTGAGCTGCGCCACGCAGAATAAACAGGAGTCGGCCATGCAGAGAAGAGGAGGGACACCAAGACAGGTCCAATAAGGGCAAATGTATAGTGTGTCCCATGGAAGGTCAACAGTTATTACAGGGAAGCGTTCCAAGGGGGAGTATGTTTGGGAGACACTGGGCTAAATAGGTTTCTTTACTACAGGGCTTTCCAGAGCCTTTAATATGCTATTGTGTAATGAATCTCAAAAATGCAAGCCCATAGTATGCAGTAATTCTCAAATGTATTTGACCAAACAGCCCCTGGCCCTTTGGTGACTACAGAACTTTTTTTTTCAAAACAAAACATAAAATGACATTCAAGGACAAGTCATATTCCTCTGGAACACCAAATGGGTGTAAACTGCTGATTCTCACCTGGGGCCATTTTTATACCCCAGGGAACATTTGCCAAAATCTGGAGGCAGGGATGCTACTGGCGTCTAGTGGGTAGAGTGCTAAAGACAACCTCCCACAACAAAGAATTACCCGGCCAAATGTCAGTAGCGAGGTGGTTGAGAAACTCTGATGTAAACAAAGGCAGAGAGATTGTTCCCCGAACCCAGTTCCCAGATAAGGAGGGGTCCTTTGATACTGTACACCATCTGACCTTTCTATTTCCCCCTCCCAAAATATAAACACACCCTCGTTCCCCTCTCTCTCTCTTCACCCCAGTAAACCACTTTTCATGCCTTCTGCCCAGATTCTATGACTTCTCATTTATCTTTTACCACAAACAGAAGCATCTGCTACTTCAGGTCTGGTTCCGGTATCATGTTATTTTTGGCAAGAATGAAGCCCAAGGTTGAACAAAGAAGCTCTGGAATGGAATTTTTCCCTGACTTTACTACAAACAGGAATACTTAGGATTTTATCTATTACAGGTGAGTTCTGCCAAAACTTTCCCAATGCCTGAGGATGTTGAAACCCAAGCTAGAACACACAGCTCTTTCCCGAGGCCTGTTAAGAAATCACTGGACTTACCGGAAAAGAAAGTGAAAGTAGAGTGGCCATTGAAAGAGCCTGTGTTTGGACTCCCAAGGACCTGGCTCAGATCCCACCCCCATCTCTTCCTTCTTGGGTGACCCTGGACAAACGAGTTATTTTACCCAGACCTCAATTTCCTCATCTGTAAAATGCGGTATAGGGTGGCTGTGAGAATTAGACGAAACAACTGACATAAACCGCCTGGCACATAATGATGCCAGTGTGATAAATAAAACCAGTTTCCATCTAATCGATTCCAACTCATGGCCACCCTGTGTGTGTTAGCGTAGAACTGTACTCCACAGGAGTCTCAATGGCTGATTTTTTTGGAAGTAGATTGCCAGGGCTTTCTTCTGAGGCACCTGGGTAGACTTGAATTGCCAACCTTTATTTTAGCTGCTGAGTGTGTTAACCAGTTTGCACCACCCAGGGACTCCAGTGTGATAAATACTGGCTCCCATCTCTTTCCCACTGGAAAGACCCCAACCCCATTTTGTAGTCACCCTTCAGATTTTGGTTCTTCTGGATTGAGCCTACTCTGGGTGACCCAGTCTGAGACCATCTTCTCAGAAGCTGGGGGTAGCAGGCACTCCCCTCAGCCCCCTCCTCCACTCTGCAGATTAGAGGGACACTTCGGAGAGACTCATAGTCTGGGGGTGTCAGATCCACTTGACCAGCATTTTTCTCCATCTCCAGCTACATCCCGGGCCCCCAAAACACCCTGGGTTTTCAGAACTCCCGGAGGAATCTACCCTAATCCCGTCCTTCCAGACCTCATCTCAAACTGTGTCCCTGATTAGAACGAAGACTCAAAGAGGACAGGGATTTGTGTCGTTTGTTCTCCTCTGCCTCCCCACCACCTAGAACAGGGCCAGCATATAAAAGGCATTCAACAGCACCAGCAGAACAAGGAACGAAGCGCACACCACCACCTCCAGGAGCCTTCCCTGCTCTGTCTGGCATCGTCTCACCCCGAGAACACCCAGGGAACTCTGCCCTATTCCTGTCAGCATACCATGCTGCTTTGGACTCTAGTCAAGCAGGTATCAGCCCAGGGAGCGGGTCATTGGCTATTCCAAGAAAAGGACTTTATCCCCTAATCTCGGTGCATAGACCATTCCCCGCCCACAGCAGAGGGCCTGCCACCCGGAGGAGGCCAAGGAACCTTTCCCGCACAAGAGACTCACGCAATTGTTCTCACGAGTTACTGGCAGAAGTGAAACTGAAACTCAAACCAGTTTGGGGGAAACTGCAGTCAGCTCACCCCACCCCCAGCACGGCTCCTGGAGCCAGCGGCACCACACCCCGTATGCACCCTCGCCCCCCAAAACCCAAGCTCTGGCCCCTCTCGCAGACCCTCCTCCCCTAGGGAGGGAGCAGAGGATGACTGGCATTCAGCCAGCCCAGGTACCTGCACTAAAAGAAGCGCGCGGAGAACCAGCAGGGGAAAGGATGGAGGGAGAAGGAAGCCCGGGAAGGGATGGAGGGAGGAGACAGCCGGGGAAGGGATGGAGGGAGCAGGGAGCCTGGGAAGGGAGTGGGGGGTGGGGGGGACCAGGGAAGGGATGGAGAGAGATGGACCGTCCCATACGCAGTTACCCTCGCCACGCGCTTCCTCGCTGACATCTCGGAGTGGAGTGTGGGGCAGTAGCTGACGCCAGCTGACAGTGCGCAGGGACTCGGCGCCCCGCCCCGGGAACCCCACCACTGAGAGCCCCGCCTGTGCTCGGCTCCACCCGCGCGATTGCCGGGCAGCAGCAGTCCTGTTTCCCGCTGGCTTTTCGAAGACACACGTGGCCCTGCGGGGAGGACCCGGCCTGGCCGCGGCGCGGTAGGCTCAGATCCGCAGAGCTCGCGCTCTTTGTGCGGGACACGGGCGGTCCCTGAAGCGCGCGGCGTGCCTGGTCTCTGAGTCCCGCTGAGGGGCGCCCTGCACCAGGCGGTGAGCGCGCGGGGCGCGGGGCTGGGGTCCGCTCATCCGGGTGCTGCTTCCTTCCGGGGGCCGCCCCAGGGACTCCTCTCCATCAGCCCGCTCCTCGCCGCCCGGAATACACACTCGCCCTAAATAAATGCAGGGATACAAACTCTGTTCCACGACAGATCCCCCAACCACTGCCCTAAAACCCCTCCTCTAGCAAATTTCTGGAGCCCCCTGGACAAGTCCCTTCTTCTCTCTGTGCCCAGTGCCCCATCTCTAAAAACGGGGGGTTGGAGTTCTTCGTGCTGTCCAGCATTCGGCGGCGGAACTGCAAGGACGTTTCTCCCAGAAGTTTGCTTGGTGAAAAGCTCCACAAGGAGGCGCTGTTTGGACCTTTTTCTCTTGCTTTGAAGAGTCGGTCCCCTGTTCATTCCGTTCTTTACTTGGCCTAGTATTTAGTCAGTGCCGACCTCATGCTGGTCTGGGAAACAGTTGGGTGAGGGATGCCCCAAGACGGATTTGAGGAGCCTTTCCCCACGGGAAAGCTACTCAGCCTCCCTTATGTTACCACCGACCCATTGCACACTGAGGGCCTACTCCTTTGGTCAGGGGCAGAGACCCCTCTCCCAGCCGAAGCTGAGCCCACTGTGCAACAGCAGCCCCTGAGCACTGAGCAGCAGCATCTAGGGAAGAATCTGCCAGACTCTCAGGACTCACAGAATCTCCTAGACTCTGAGCCCTTCTTCTCCCCCCTCCCAGCACCCCACTTCAGCCCAGATGAGGAAAGAACACTGGTGGCGTAGTGGTTAAAGAGTTTGGCTACTAACCAAAAGGTCAGCAGTTCAAATCCAGCAGGTACTCCTAGGAAACCCTATGGGGCAGTTCTACTCTGTCCTATAGGGTCACTATGAATCGGAATCAACTCGACGGCAATGGGTTTTGGTTTTTTGGTTTTAATTACCTAATGCTGCTGTAACACAAATACCGCAGGGGGTGACTTTAAAGAACAGAAGTTTATTTCCTCACAGTTCTAGAGGCTAAAAGTCCAAATCATGGTCTCTGTGGTATCAATTCCTTCCTTGTAGGTAGTCCCCAGCATTCCTTGGTTCCTTAGCTTGTAGAAGATCCTCACATAGCATCTGTCCCCTATCCCCCTGTGTTACTATTTCTCTGCATCTAATCTACTCTTTTTATAACTCAGAAGTGATTAGATTTAAAACCTCCTCCACTGTGTACGGTCCAAGTAACATAACAAAGAAAACCCTATTTCCAAACAGGATTACATCCCCAGGCATGGGGGTTAGGATTCCAGCACATATTTTGGGGGACACAATGTAATCCATAATAATACCTCACACAGTTTTTATCTTGGTACCAGCTGCTGAGTTCTCTGCTCAGATGTGGGATGTATTTGCAGGGCAAATGACGCTGTTTAATTCAACAAATTTGAAATGGGTATCTTCTGTACACCAGAAATGATTAAGACACTGTCTACTATTCCCTAACGCAGGTAGACTTATTTCTGTTTTAAAGATGAGAAAACTGAGTCCTATTGGAACTGGCATTTGAACCCATGTCTGGTCAGTCTTCTCAGTTGCTGCTGTTAGGCGCCATAGAGTCGGTTTCGACTCATAGTGACCCCATGTGACAGAGTAGAACTCCCCATAGGGTTTTCTAGGCTGTAATCTTTACAGGAGCAGATAGCCAGGTCTTTCTCCCCAGGAGCCCCTGGGTGTTTCCGAATCTGACCTTAACAAGCACTTCATACTCAGTACTTGCATACTCAGTACATGGACCAGGCACTGCCCTTAGGGACTGAGGATGCCACTGTGAGAAAGTGAGGTCTCTGTCCTTAAGGAGCTCTCAGACTATAGGGACAGGGGAAGGAATGCAGCCCCTGTGTTTTTAATGCAAAGAGGTGAACATAAAGATATATGCAGTCACGTGATGATATGGGAGCAAGGAAGGGGCTCATTTTACCTAGCCCCAGGGAGAGGAGCGAGCTTTCCTGGAAAAGTTAAAAAATCCAAATGAGTCGTGAAGCTTGATGAGTTAGCTGGAGTGAGAACATGGGAAGAGGGTGTTCTTAGAAGTGGGAATAGCCTGATTAAACATGCAAAGGCAGTATATATAGAAACTGAAAGTGGTTTGATGATGTAGAGCAAAAGTTTCTGTCCACGCTCCTTGCTTCTCCTTCCCTTCTATTCCAGAAACCCTGCATTCCTGCAGACAGGCTGTTACCCCAGTGCCCCTGCCTGTCCAGAAGTAAATGTGTGTGCATTGTGTGTGTGTATGCGTATGAATCCAGAGTCATGGATTCAGCTCCATTGTGGGACAGGTCCTAAATCCTCGCACAGCTGGGTGACCCACGTGTCATGTCCTTGTACAGTGCAGACCTTTGTTGTCAGAACAAGCCCTGGGCTGGGAGCCAGAAGACCTGGGTTCTGGTTCCACACACACACTGTATGGCATCGGGTGGGCCATGGAACCTCCCTAGCCCCTTCATAGTGGACATACCTGCCTCCCAGGACTGTTGAGAGGCTAAGCTCACAGAAGTGGAAGAACTTTGAAAATTATAAGCAAGCCCAAGAAAGAAATAATCAGATTTGAATCCCAACTCCAACATTATTGGCTGAATAACCTTGGGCAAAGTACTTAACCTGTCTGTGCTTGTGTTTTCTCATCTGTAAAATGGGACTAATAGGTAAATGTGAGGAACAATGAGTAGATAGTTGTAAAGAACTTACGAACTTAGAACAGTGGGAAGTAAGTGATTGTTATAATAATAATACTTACTGTTATTTAAATGATGCCAGGTGCCTGCCCAGGGGGTGCTGAGTGCGAGGAACAAATTCATGAGCTTGCTCCCTTTGGGCAATGGCATGACTATCTTTCTGAGTTAAAAACAAGTTACCTTTGAGGTGACTCTGACTCCTCATGGCAACACCAACTCATGGCAACCCCATATATGTCAGAGTAGAAGTGTGCTCCATAGGGTTTTTGTGATGGTTAGGGTTGTGTGTCATCTTGGCTGGGCCATGATTCTCAGCAGTTTGGTAGTTATGTAATGATGTAGTTTGGCAGTTATGTAATGACATAGTCATCTTCCATTTTGTGATCTGATGTGAGCAGCCAATCAGTTGAAAAGGGAGTTTCCTTGGGGGTGTGGCCTGCATCCAATATATATGGATATTTTGGCAAAGCTCACTCTCTTGCTCTGAATCCTGCATCCAGCTTGTCATCATCCGACCTCAGATTCTAGGGACTTGAGCTAGCAGCCTGCAGTATTGCCTGCTGATATTGGGATTTGTCAGCCTCTGCAGCCTGTGAGTCAGCAGCCTGCTGTCTTACCTGTCAATCTTGGGTTCGTCAGCCCCTGCAGCTACGTGAGTCAGGAGAAGCCTCCAGCTTGACGCCTGACCTCACAGACTTGGGACTTGCCAGCCTCTGCAACTGCATGAGCCATTTCCTTAAGATAATGTCTCTCTCTGTCTCTCTTTCTCTCTCCATACATACATATATATCCAAAAACCAAAACCACTCATTGCCGTCTAGTTGATTCCGATTCATAGCGACGCTATAGGACAGAGTAGAACTGCCCCATAGGGTTTCCGAGGCCGTAATCTTTATGGAAGCAGACTGCCACATCTTTCTCCCCCAGAGTGGCTGGTGGGTTCGAACTGCTGAGCCTTCAGTTAGAAGCTGAGTGCTTTAATCACTGCGCCACGAGGACTCTTTCCTCTCTCTAATCCAGTCTCTGCCATTTATTCATACATTGCTCAACGCTTATGAGCACCTATTGTGTGAGGCCCTGTGCTAATACTGCAAAGAGGCTGACTGTGGATTTTGGATTTTAACAAAGAGCAGAAGAGACACACAGCTTTGTAGATGACAAAAGGTTGCAGGGAAAAGGCCTCCAGACTTGACTTTTCGACTCAGCTCTGCCAACTCTCAGACTTCCCTGTTTATTGTGAGGATGAAATAAGATTGTGGATGTGAGGGGCGCCTTGTAGGTGATAGAGCACTTCACCTGTTCACAGCACAGAGCGCTGGGTGAGATATCAGAGAGTTCGGGTTGTTCTGAGGGCTTTGAGAGGCTGCAATGCAACCCGAGTGGGTGATTCCGGTTAGGAGGCGCAGTTGATTTTCCTGGAGGCTCTCACACTGGACTGGTTCCTGTCTGGGGCAGAAGGGGTTAATGTCAGACCTACCCCGCCCTCCCCTTCTCTGGACAGTCCAGAGAGGCCCTTAGGGAACCAGAGGAAGAAGGGAATTTCCTGCTTCTTTTGATTGAGGAAGGGGCTGCCTCCTCCAGCCAGCCCCACATCCCCTTTCTCTTGGTTTAGTCACACACACACACACCATACACACATATACATACACAATACACGCATACACCCATACACACACACATACACATATATACATACACACACAATACACACACACATATACCCATACACACACATATACACATACACACACACCTCCTCATAGGCTGCACCCGGATGAAGGCTGAGGTGAAGGGGATGAAGTAGAGGTAGTCCTGGAAATGGGGCACCCCAGGAAGGGATCTGGGGGTCCCTTGCCACAAGAGCAGGGGAGACATGACCTGGTGAATCGAAGGACCTGCTTCCTCAGCCTGGCTCCGACGTTTGCTCATGCGCTCATTGTGGGACTTCGGGAAAGTCAGGTAACAACAATAACAACAACGACAGGAGCTACCGACTACTGAACGTGACAAGCATTGTGCTCAGTGCTTGACATGCATTATCATGACTGATTTTCACTCTAATTTCATAAAATAGGTTATTTTATTATCTCCATTTTGTAGGTGAGGAAACAGGCTGAGTGAAGCAAGGTCGCTTGCCCCAGGTCTCTAACTGCTAACTTCCTGCCTCTTAGCTACCAGGCTCTTCTCAGCCTCAGTTCCTTCACGTTACAAAAGAGGGTGAGGATCTCTGCCCTGGCTGCTTCATGAGGTTGTGTACCTGAAGGACTTTGATTGCTGCAAAGTGACAGGCACATGTAAGTTGTTATTCTTAACAGGGAGTAGCCTCTAAAATGTGGCTGTCCCAGGACCTTCAAATTAGCCCTAGATCCCCTTAATGCCAGAGTCTTTGAGATCATCTGGTGTTGTCCAGAAGTCCCTGGGTGGTGCAAACAGCTGATTGCACTTGGCTGCTAACTGAAAGTTTGGAGGTTCAAGTCCACCCAGAAGCACCTTGGAAGAAAGGCTTGGTGATCTACTTCCAAAAAAATCAGTCAGTAAAAACCCTATGGAGCACAGTTCTACTCTGATATACATGAGGTTGCCATGAGTCAGAGTTGAGTCAAAGGCAACTGGTTTTTTAGTGTTGTCTAACCAGCCCACTCCCCGCCATCCCACTGTGTGGTTGAGAAAACAAGGGGATAGAGAGAGAAACTGACTTGACTAGGTCAAGGATTAGAGCTCAGGTACACCTATACCTAAGGTCCCTGAAAAAAAAAAAAAAGAGAGAAGAAACAGCAGCAAACATCCATTAATAATCAGAATGAGGAATGTATGAAGTATGAATCTAGGAAAATTGGAAATCATCAAAAGTGAAATGGAATGCAAAAACATCCATATCCTAGGCATAGTGAGCTGAAATGGACTGGTATTAGCCATTTCGAATTAGACAACCATATGGTCTACTATGCCAGGAATAACAGCTTGAAAAGGAATGGCATTGCATTCATCATCAAAAAGAACATTTCAAGATCCATCCTGAAGTACAACGCTGTCAGTGATAGGATAATATCCATACCCCTACAAAGAAGACCAGTTAACACGACTATTATTCAAATTTACGCACCAACCACTAAGGCCAAAGATGAAGAAATTGAAGATTTTTACCAACTTCTGCAGTCTGAAATTGATTGAACATGCAATCAGGATGCATTGATAATTACTGGTGATTGGAATGCGTAAGTGGGAAACAAAGAAGAAGGATCAGTAGTTGGAAAATATGGCTTTGGTGATAGAAATGATGCCGGAGATAGCATGGTAGAATTTTGCAAGACCAACTACTTCTTTACTGCAAATACCTTTTTTCAGCAACATAAATGGTTGACCTCACCAGATGGAATACAAGAAATCAAATTGATTACATCTGTGGAAAGAGACGATGGAAAAGCTCAATACCATCAGTAAGAACAAGGCCAAGTTGAAGCTGAAGAAAACTAGAACAAGTTCAAGAGGGCCAAAGTACAACTTGAGTATATCCCACCTGAATTTAGAGACCATCTCAAGAGCAGATTTGACGCATTGAACAGTAATAACCGAAGACCAGATGAGTTGTGGAATGACATCAAGGACATCAGACATGAAGAAAGCAAGGGGTGATTAAAAGGACAGGTAAGAAAGAAAAGACCAAAATGGATGTCAGAAGAGACTCTGAAACTTGCTCTTGAACATAGAGTAGCTAAAGTAAAAGGAAGAAATGATGAAGTAAAAGAGCTGAACAGAAGATTTCAAAGGGAGGCTCGAGAAGACAAAGTAAAGTATTCTAATGACATGTGCAAACACCTGTAGTTAGAAAACCAAAAGGGAAGAACAGGGTTGGCATTTCTCAAGCTGAAAGAACTGAAGAAAAAATCCAAGTCTCAAGTTGCAATATTGAAGGATTCTATGGGGGAAAATATTAAACGATGCAGGAAACATTAAAAACAGATGGAAGGAATACACAAAGTCAGCATACCAAAAAGAATTGGTCCACGTTCAAACATTTCAGAAGGTAGCATATCATCAGGAACTGATGGTACTGAAGGAAGAGGTCAAAGCTGCACTGAAGGCATTGGTGAAAACAAGGCCCCAGGAATTGATGGAATACCAATAGAGATGTTTCAATAAACAGATACAGCACTAGAAGTGCTCACTTGTCTAAGTGAAGAAATTTGGAAGGCAGCTACCTGGCCAACCAACTGGAAGAGATCCATATTTATGCCTATTTCCAAGAAAGGTGATCCAATCAAATGCAGAAATTACTGAACAATGTGATAATATCACATGCAAGTAAAATTTTGCTGAAGATTATACGAAAGTGGCTGCAGCAGTACATCAACAGGGAACTGCCAGAAATTCAAGCCAGATTCAGAAGAGGACAGGGATATCATTGCTGATGTCAGATGGATCCTGGCTGAAAGCAGAGAATACCAGCAAGATGTTTACCTGTGTTTTATTGACTATGCAAAGGCATTTGACTTTTGTGGATCATAACAAATCATGGACAACATTGCAAAGAATGGGAATTCCAGAACACTTAATTGTGCTCATGAGGAACCTGCACAAAGATCGAGAGACAGTCGTTCTAACAGAACAAGGGGATACTGCATAGTTTAAAGTCAGGAAAAGTGTGCGTCAGAGTTGTATCCTTTCACCATGCTTATTTAATTTGTATACTGAGCAAATAATCCGAGAAGCTGGCCTATATAAGGAAGAACGAGGCATCAGGATTGGAGGAAGACTCATTAACAACCTGCGTGGTGCATATGACACAACCTTGCTTGCTGAAGGTGAAGAGGACTTGACGCACTTACTGACGAAGATCAAAGACCACAGCCTTCCGTACAGATTACACCTCAACATAAAGAAAACAAAAATCCTCACAACTGGACCAGTAAGCAACATCATGATAAAAGGAGAAACGATTGTAGTTGTTAAGGATTTCATTTCACTTGGATCCACAATCAATACCCATGGAAGCAGCAGTCAAGAAATCAAAAGATGCATTGCATTGGGCAAATCTGCTGCAAAAGACCTCTTTAAAGTATTAAAAAGCAAAGATGTCACCTTGAAGACTGACCCAAGCCATGGTGTTTTCAATTGCCTCATATGTATGTATGTGAAAGCTGGACAATGAATAAGGAAGACCAAAAAAGACTTGACGCCTTTGAGTTATGGTGTTGGCAAAGAATATTGAATATACCATGGACTGCCAAAAGAATGAACAAATCTGTCTTAGAAGAAGTACAGCTAGAATGCTTCTTAGAAGCAAGGATGGTGAGACTATGTCTCACATACTTTGGACATGTTATCAGGAGGGATCAGGCCCTGGAGAAAGACATCATGCTTAGTAAAGTAAAAGTGTTAGCGAAAAAGAGGAAGACCCTCAACAAGATGGACTGACACAGTGGCTGCAACAAGGGGCTCAAACATAACTAGGATTGTGAGGATGGTGCAGGAGCAGGCAGTGTTTCATTCTGTTGTACGTAGGGTCGCTATGAGTCAGAACCGGATGGCACCTAACAACAAGGTCCCTGGATGACGCAAGTGGTTCACACTCGACTACTAACTTAAAGGTTGGCTATTTGAACCCACCCAGCGGCGCCAGAGAAGAAGGCCTGGCTATTGCTTCCGTAAAAATTACAGCCAAGAGAACCCTATGAAGCGCAGTTCTACTCTTAACACGTGGGGTCTCCGTGAGTTGGAATCGACTCGACAGCAACAGGTTTGGTTTTATAGTCAAGTAACCAAAATTGAGCCCATTAACAAGTATGAAAGTAAATAATAGTACAGGTGGGATGAGAATATGACAAAAGTGAAAGCCCATTTTATAGATGAGGAGACTGAGGTCTAGGACTATGAAGCTTTATGGAGCAGGAGCCCGAACTCCTAAGCCCCGGCCTTTCTGACCCTTGAGGACATTTTGTGATGAGCCACCTCGGCTCCTCCAGCACAGTCTCTGGAATGGGATGATGCCTTTCCCACCAGCTTTAGTCCATCTCCGTGGGGATGTGGCAGGGTCCTTCCACCAAGCCCTTGGGTCCCAGAAGACCCTATGAGGACACTAATTCAGAAATGGATTTTATTTCCATCAGGACACTGCTTTTAACTGTTCTGATAGGCCAACAAAGGACAGCGTTTCTTAGTTGAAGCGGCAGCACTTTGTTTAAAAAAATAATAACAACCACCAGGGAGCTTTGAGGAAGACTAAATAAGCATTTGGACCAGGGGGCTTCTTCAAAGGCCTGGAGACTGGCCCCTGTCACCCAGGTAACCACATCCTGACCAGAGGACATATCCAGAGGTGAAGAGAGAGGAAGGGCCCTTTACTACCCCCTTCCCCCCAGGGTTTCTATTCTCTCTGGCTTTTCTATTCTAATCTAGTGGAGAAAAGTCTGAAGAGAAAGTCCAGAGGCCTAGCAGGGGAGAGAATCCACTAGTGAGTCAGCTTTCCCAGTCAGCCGTCCAGGAGAGCTGTCTGACGGGCAAATCAGAATGGTGGGGGGAGACAAAAGCGTGGTCGATGAAACACGCACAGAGCAAAGAGTTCCGTGAGCCAGGACCGGAAGGAGCGCTGGGTACTAGTCTGAGCTGCTCTGTGGCCTGAAGCAGGGCCCAGAAAGGCCCTAAGAATCTTCTGTTGGGGTTGTTGTTAGTTCTGTTGGGTGATTACACTCACGGCAACCCCATGTGTGTCAGAGTAGAACTGTGCTCCATAGGCTTCTGATAAAATGAAAAGACTTAGCTAGGGTTTGAATCCCAAAAGAATACTAAGCTGAGGAAGTAAACCCAGAGATAAAGTTAAACAATGATAGAATACGACTGGATTGGATAGAAAGCACCAATCTGGCCCTATTTCTAATACTTCTTTATTATTATTTTTTTTAAAGACCATTTTCTTTTAGTACCATGGAAATGTAGGCAACTAATATTAGTGTTTACATTTCTATTTAATAAAGCAAGGTTTTTCATAGGAAAATGAGAATAACCCAGGGCTTACAGGCATAAGGAAAGCGTGACTGGAGACTGCTGGGGTGGGGGTGGGGCACAGCTCAGCCCTGAATAGGTTCCAGCTGTTTCTCTGGCTTGCTCTCCCCCTCCCCACAGCCCCCTCCACGTGATATCTTTGTGTCTCTCCACTCCTACCTTTATCAGTTACTTAGAGGAGGTAACAGGCACCACCAGTCTTCTTGCGGCAGCTGCTAGAACTAACTGTCAGGGTGCGTGTGTAGGAGACAGTAACTTCTAGAAGGCACAGTTGGGCAATTTAATCTGAGTCCTTGATGACCAGTGTCAAAGGACCTTGCTCATTCAACCATTTGACAACTATCTATTGTCTGCTGTGTGCCAGGCTGAAAGGAAGTTGTATGGACCAGAAATGGAATCTGAGCCTCCCATAAGGCAGGTGGTTCTGACCCGGAACCACAATGGGCATCTCCAGGAGCACCCCACACCAGCCCCCCAGCCACAGCACAAGTTAGCAGGTGACCCCAGTGTGTCATTGGTATACTTCTTTTAACACCCTACTCTTCCTGTGTGTTCATATTCTTCTGCTTTCCTCTTATTCAGATAATGGATGGAGAGGTACTGTAGAAATGAAATTGTTAGGGGACCAGCAGATGGGAGCCCCAAGGTGCCCCCGGCCAGGTGAAGAACTTTGTATTGGGTTGATTCCCAAGATTCGCCCATTCCCTCTCCCATCTGTTCCCTCTCCCAGACGTTCTCATCACTAATCATGACACACCATCACTTGAGATTTTCAGCAGCTCAGCTGGGCCCTAGTCAGGAGTCCCTGCCCTCAGAGCCTTTGTCTTCTAGCTTCCAATCCAGTCCAATCCGGTTACCATCTAATCAATACCAACTCATGGCAACCCCATGGGTGTCGGAGTAGAACTATGCTCCACCGGGGCTTCAATGGCTAATTTTTCAAAAGTAGATTGTCAGGCCTTTCTTCTGAGGTGCTTCTGGGCGGACTTGAACTAGCAAATCTTCCAGTTAACAGCCAAGCAGTTGCTATTTGCACCATGCAGGGACTCCGTCCTTAAGCAAGTTGTGTTCATTTATTCAACAGATGTTTACTGAGTATCTTCTGTGCTACACCTAATCACACACAATGCTAGGGAAAAAAAGGTATAAGCACTCTTCTATCTAAAAAATTTACTCCTTGTGACAGATAGGTATTTGGGTGATGAGTTATTTACATGGTTTGTAGGGCAAAGGCAGGGGGGCAGAGGTGGTTCAGTGGTACAATTCTCGCCTTCCTTGGAGGAGACCTGGGTTTGATTGCTGACAAATGCACCTCAGATGCAGCCACCACCCTTCTGGCAGTGAATGCTTGCCTGTTTCTATGAATCTGAACAAGTTTCAGTAGAGCTTCCAGACTAAGAGGGACTAGGAAAAAAGCCAATGAAAATCTTGTGGATCATAATGGTCTGATGCACAGGACCCGGCAGCATTTCATTCCATTGTGCATGGGGTTGACATGAGTCAGGCCAACTCAATGGCAGATAGCAATGATAGCAGGGCAATGACTCAGGGGCAGAGGCACCAGTAAGCAAGGTATGCACAAGCTTACTTGTGTTTACCTACAAATCTGTAGTGCACAATCTCACATGGGTTTCGAGATGTGGTGAAAAACAGGTGAAATGGTGCACTACAGATTGGTAAGTAAGTACAAGTAAGCCTGTGCATACCATGCTTACTGGTTAATCTGTCCCTGGCAATAATAATTGTATTTTAGAAGTTGCAGCAAAGAAAAATCTTTAACTGGGTAAGTGACCATGGGAGCTTCAAACTGGGCAGGGCTAGGATGCTGGCTCCCTGTCCCCGGTCAGAAACAGGCTGACTGAGAAATGGATCAGGCTAATTGGACTTCCTGGGACTGGGGAAACTTTAGCCTCAGGAGCAGCATGTGGAAGCCGAAGCAGCAGGTCAAAACAAGACATCTCATCTTGAAGAGGAACAAACTCGCAGCTGTGTAAATCGTCCAGTCCTGGGTCTAGCCAAAGAGGTGACACAGTGCTGGAGTCAAAGGTTAGGAACAAATGCATGGCAGAGGAACCAACTGAGCTGCTGAGTAAGGAGTGTACAAGTTGGCAGGCAAGAGGGGGCCTTCTGGAACCAGCATGCAGTTAGTGAGGTCAGTTTGGGAATCAACCCAAATGTCAGTGAGGGTTCAAAGTGATACACCTATACGATGGAATTCTATGCAACAGTTAGAAAGAATGAGAGAGATAAAGCTGCCTGTAATGACTTAAACCAATGTTGATGATACTTTGTTAAGTAAGAAAAGAAATTAGGGAAGAGTAATATTTACGTGCTGGGGGCAAGGTACATGTGATTTTATAAATAGAGAGTCTGGAAGGATACACTTGGGACTGTTAACCAAAAACCAAAATCAAACCCATTGCCATTGAGTTGACTCCAACTCATAGTGACTCTATAGCAGAGAGTAGAACTGCCCCATAGGATTTCCAAGGAGCGCCTGGTGGATCCAAACTGCTGACCTTTTTGGTTAGTAGCTGTAGCTCTTAACCACTACGCCACCAGGGTTTCTAGGACTGTTAACAGCAGTTATAAATGGGGTAACTTTTAATTTTATAAATGTCTGAATTGTTTTAAAAACTTCACAAAGAACATATGTGACATTATTAGTGTTAACTTTGAAAGAATAATTTCCTTAGAAACAAATAAACAGTAAGCCCATTTAGAATAAGCCCATAGTTTCGGTTGCCGTGGAGTCTGTTTCAACTCATGGCGACCCATATGTGCAGAGAAGAACTGTTCCACAGGGTTTCCTAGGCTGTAATCTTTATGGAAGCAAATCGCCAGTTCTTTCTTCTGTGGAGCCGCTAGGTGAGTTCGAACCACCAACCTTTCAGTTAGCAGCCGAGCACTTAACCACTGCGCCACGGAGGCTCCTTAAAGAGGACTGTATCTATAGCAAATACGAGACGTGGCGTTCAGTCAAGGTTCAGTCCATCTTTACTTACAAAGCGCTGTAACCCCACAAGAGAGGTACCAAAACATAGTTCTCAAAATGTTAGAAACATCATTCTCATATAAATACACAATGAAAACATCCGTGAGAATGTCATCAGAATGACAAAACTGGTTCAAACGATGAAGCAAGAAACTGGTGTGTTTGTGGGTGTACACAGTGAAAAAGAGAATGCTAGAGTAAGATAGCTAGGTGTCTTAGTCATCTTGTGCTGCTCTAACAGAAATACCACAAGTGGATGGCTTTCACAAAGAGAACTTTATTTTCTCACAGTCTAGTAGGCTAGAAGTGCAAATTCAGAGAATCAGCTTCAGGGGAAGGCTTTCTCTCTCTGTCGACTCTGGAGGAAGGTCCTCGTCATCATCAGTCTTCCCCCGGACTAGGAGCTTCTCTGCACAGGAACCTCGGGTCCAAAGAACATGCTCTGCTCCCAGTGCTTCTTTCTTGGTGGGATGAGGTCTCCCATTCTCTGCTTGCCTCCCTTTCCTTTTATCTCTTACAAGAGATAAAAGGTGGTGCAGGCCACACCCTAGGGAAACTCCCTTTACATTGGATCAGGGATGTGACCTGGGGAAGGACGGTTTTACAAATCCCACCCTAATCCTCTTTAACATAAAATTACAATCACAAAATGGAGGCAAACCACACAATTCTGGGAATCATGGCCCAGCCAAACTGATACACACATTATTGGGGGGGACATAATTCAAACCATGACAGCTAGGTTAGCTACAAAACTGGCTACTGTCCTTCAGGGCCATAAGACCATAACCTTTGGAGTTATCATCTCTTCCAAATGGCAACCACACGCCTCTCTATCAGAATCCATTCATATCTTACTCGTTTTTGAAATGTTAACATCTGAGTTTACAGAGTTTGAGGCCTGATCCATAGCAGATAAGAAATCAAACAAAATTTTATTCCCCTAGAGTTGTGTTTCTCAACCAGGATTCCAGAGAAAGGCTTGAGCCCTAAGGCCCAAGGCAGTCTTTGGATGTAATCAATCGACTTCTCTCCCAGGCATCTAAAGTGGTACTAGTTGTGGACCATCTGCGGGAGAAATCAGGAAAGAATCACTCAAACCGTTGTCTATGTTCTGAGAATCAACTGATCCTGATTCTTCTGCCCTATTTCCAAGTTTTGGATATTTTTTTCTGAACAGGAGAAACTACAGGTATAGATTGTGAGGTAGGGTGAAGCCACAGGAACTTGTACATTCAGTATCTGAGGACCCACCTGGGAGAAAGACATGATAAAATGCTCCTAGTGTAAGAAGAACTTTAGTGAGAACGTGAATTTATCCAACACCAGGAAAGTCACAGGGGAGAGAAGCCGTGCAAATGTACAACACGTGGGGGAGGGTCCCTGTGGACTTGTTCCACCTCACTGACCAGAAAGGAAGGTCCTCGTGGCAGAGAGAGCCCAGAGGTCTCTTCCCCCATTGGAAAAAGGGCTAAATTCACAACCCTATGTTGATGACATATCTTAACACAAACACCAGGGAGGAATTCTGCAAATGCCCTGACTGGTTAAGTCAACCTCAGACTATTCACACTGAACACAAGTTCTAGTGTCTCAGGGGAGAGAAGAACTTCAGCTTCAGCTCCAACTCATTAAGCAGCAAAGTCTCCACAAAGCTGAGAAACTCTTTAAAATATTCATAGTAAGAGACATTTATAATTTATACTGGTTAAGTGCTTGACTACTAATTGAAAGGATGGCAGTTCAAATCCACCCAGAGGTGCCTTGGAAGAAAGGTATGTCGATCCGCTTCCAAAAGGTCACAGCCATGAAAACCCTATGGAGCACAGTTCTACTTTGCAACACACAGGTTTACCACAAGACAGACTTGACAGCAACTGGTTTGGTTTTTTGTTTTGTTTTGTTTTTTAAAGACATTTGCCCAGAGAGCTAAGACGGCTGCACCCACGTAGACCCACAGTCTGGGAAGACCTCTCCACTGGGCCTCGGCCACCTGAGACTTCGGCCCATAAAGCATCAGGCACCTGCAGCTGGGCAAAGGATGTTGACTCTGCTGCCTGCTTCAGGTTAGCTCCTGGTATGGATCAGTATAACACAGGGGTTAACACAAAGTTTTGGGCTTGGGTCAGGTGACGCAAGCCATGGTCTTTTCAATTGCTTCATATGCATAAGAAAGTTGGACAATGAAAAAAGAAGACAAAAGAAGAACTGACGCATTTAAATTGTGGTGTTGGTGAAGAATATTGAATATTCTGTCAGAAGAACTAACAAATCAGTCTTGGAAGAAATACAGTCAGAATGCTTTTTAGAAGTGGGGATGGTGAGACTTCGGCTAGCTTACTTTGGATGTGTTATCAGGAAAGACCAATTACTAGAAAAGGACATTATGTTTGGTAAAGGGTCAGTGAAAACGAGGGAAACCCTTAATGAGATGGATTGACACAATAGCCACAACAATGGGCTCAGACATATCAAAGATCACAAAGATGGCGCAGGACCGGGCAACGTTTTGTTCTGTTACACATAAGGTCACAAGGAGTTAGAGCCAACTAATAACAACAACAACAGGGTTTGGGGGGGTCAAACAAACTGTGTCCAAGTCCTGGCTTTGCCACTTACTAGCTATGAAATCTTGGATGAATCAATTAGTTTTTCTGAGCCTCATTTTTTAATTTCATATAAAATGGGATTAATGTTAGTACCAATTTTCATTGGTATTGTGAGAATCAATGAGGGGATGAATGCTGAGCACTTTCCCCAGTGTCTGGCCCATGGTAAACACGCAGTGAAGGAGTCTGTGTTCCACCATCTTCTTTTTGTATCACTGACCCATTTCCCAGAATCCACTAGCTCATGGTGCCTCAAGACCACTAGCTTGAACATTGGGGATAGAGAAGTGGCTTATTGTGTGCAGTTGTTCAAATGATGGCACTGATGACACGTAACTTCTCCAAAGCACTGAGGTTCTGAAGAGGCCACAGGGAATAAGGGGTTGGCAAAGCTGGAGTCAAGTCTTTGGTCTTCTCCAGGGAGCCCCAAGGTGAGATGCAAACATCCTCCTGTTTCTGTCATTGGTCAGTCCCTTGGAGTAGCAGTTCTGGTGTTAGCAGCCCACTTTGTAAATGCACCAAACATGGCTAGGGGACAGGCCCGGCAATGAGATGATCACAGAACATTCAAGCTCCATTAGGTCATCTGAGACAACCTCCTTGTTTTGCAGAGGTGGAAGGATTGTCAGATGTAGCAAATAAAAGACAGGAAGCCCAGTTAAATTTAAATTTCAGATAAAAAAATGGAAAATAAAATTTTAGTATAAGTACATCCCAGGCAAAACTGGGGACATACTTATACCAAAAGAATATTTGTTGTTTATCTGAAATTCAAATTGAACTGGGAACCCTGTATTTTATCTGGAAACCTTATAAGAGGAAACCACCTAGCCATCAAGGGGGAAAGCAACTTGCTAGAGTCACACAGCAAGCCAGGTCTATTGGTTCCCAATCCGACACTCCTACCGCTCCACCCCCAAGACATACAGATATGCTCCAGCGTTCAGTTTTCCACTTCAGGCAAATGCTTGCTGGGTTGGATCTCTCAGATGCTTTGCCTGTCACACAAGGGAAAAACCAGTTGCCATCCAGTTGACTCCAACTCATGACGCAATGTGTGTAAGAGCAGAACTGTGCTCCACAGGGTTTTCAATGGCTGGGTTTTCAGTAGTAGATCATCAGGCCCTTCTTCCGAGGAACCTCCAGGTGGACTCAAACCTTAATCTTTCCGCAGCCGAGTGTGTCAACTGTTTGCACCACCCAGGGACTTTACACAAGGGAAGAACCACTGACTGAACACCCACAGAGCATGGCGGAGAGTAGGGGTGGGGTTAGGACTTCAGGGGATTTAGGTCTGAGTCCAGGTTTATTTTTGACTGAGAGTGACAGACCAATGTTTAACTGCTCTAAGGCTCAGTTTCTTAACTACCAAGTGGGCATACTAGAACCTATCTCCAAAAGGTTACTTTGAAGGTCAACTGAGATGAGCAATTTCCAGACAGTTCTGTTTCCTTAAAAGCTGTGGAACAGGTCGTCGTGTCCCTGCTTTTACCATGACCCATGAAGCCCTGCAAGGGGGAAGTGGGAGAGGACTCTCTGGTTTGTGTATGGCTGAGAACTGCACCCAAGTTTCCTCACTCCGCTCCCATGGGGCTTTGGGCTAAGTCCCTGGCCAGGCCCACAAACCAGGACCAAGTAATCCTGGTCCATCCCACCCTGATTTACGGGAATTCACACCAGCGATCAATCATCCTTAATTTGTAACTGGGCAGTGTCCTAGGCCAGCCAATAGCTAAGACTGACCTCCCCCCCACCCCAGCTCACACACCCCACCCTCGCTGACCCCGCGGGACTATCCACGCAGTCTACACGGAGGCTAACCACTGACCAGGAGTTGGAAGCAGGTTTGGCGCTGGCAGGGAGCTCACAGTGAAGAGGTGTGTGTGGGGGGGTCTTCTGCCGCCTTCTTTCTCTCCCTGCTGACTTTCATCTCAGCAGCTAGCTTCCACTTGAGACTTTTGCCTCCTCCTCCTCCTCCCCCCCTCCTTCCCTGGGGCTGTTGTCCCCAGCCCCCTTTGCACCTCCCCTCCTCCTCCAGCCTCTGGCCTCATTGTTTGGCTAAAGCGGGACCCCTAAGATTGAACAGATGGACAAAGACCCGGGCCGGGGGTTGGTGGAGGTTAGTGGGGGTGGGGGAAGGAAGGCCAGCGGGTGCCGGGAAAGGGCGCGGTTTGGGGGGGTAAACAAAACAGGGGGAGGAGCCAGGGAGAAGGTGGCCCCAGGAAGAGCAGGGGGAGCTCGCTGAGGGGGGCCAGTGCTGGGAACGGAATGGGGGCGGGCCCGCGGTGGAGTGGGGGCTCCTGGGCTCCCGAGTTCCAAGCCGGCTCCGACGCCGGCTCCCTCGGCAGGTCCCCGCTGACGTCGCCGCCCAGATGGCCTCCAGGCTGACCCCGCTGACCCTCCTGCTGCTGCTGCTGGCTCGGGTAAGTGGCCCCTTCCTGGGGTGTGGGCGGGGCGGGAGGGAGGGGGCTGAGGATTAACCCTTAAGGCTCCAGGGAGTGAAGAGAACTGCTCTCTGTGCTCGGCAAGTCAGCCCTGGTCCTCGGGGCAGCATTCCTAAAGCGGGGCAAGAGCTCTGGACTTGAATTAGATACAGGTTCTAATCCAGGCGCGACATGTGGCACTGAGCAAGTCACCTCTCCGAGCCTGCTTGTCCTGACTTATAGAGAGTACCCAGACGCCACCCTGTCCACCGAAAAGGGTTGCTCAAACACGGCAAGGAAGTGGCCAGCTTGTGGGTGGGTATGGGTGTGTGTGTGTGGGTGTGGGTGTGGGTGTGGGTGTGGGTGTGGGTGTGTGTGTGTGTGTGCCCCTTGACCTTCAACAGATGGTGTAGTTATGGGAGAGGAATCTGGATTCGGAGACCTTGGTTTCACTCCTATCTTTTCCTCCCACTTCTGTGAGACCCTGGGCTGATTATTTAATATGTCTGAGCATCAGTTTCTTCATCTGAGAAATGGGGATAACCATGGTTTCTCAGCCCGGGTACCATTGACATTTGTGGCTGGATAATTCTTTGCTATGAGGGACTGTCCTGTACATTGTAGAGTATTTGTGAGTATCTCTGACCTCCATGCACTAGATTCCAATAGCACTCTACCCAGTATGACAGCCAAAAATGCCTCCAGACCTTAACACATATCACCTGGGGGGCAATCCCCCTCCCAACTGAGAATCACTGGTCTGTACTATTTCCCTTCCTTCCTTCCTCCTTCCTTTTTGAAAGGCAGATTGTTTTCAATACCCACTAATGAGTCACAACCCAAAATGTGAAAAAACACTGTTATAAACCAATGAGCACAAGCTAAAATGTCTGTATGGACCAGGCGGGTTGAATCAAGACAAGCAGGTATTTAAAGAAGTTACAAGAACTTGGATAAATGGCATTTGATACTCAGCTTCAGTGCTTGGGAGACAACTTTCTATGTGGCAGTAGTTGATTAGAAATAACAGAATCCCTGCCTATCCCTCACTTCTACAGAGAATATCCCTGCCTCAACCAACCAGCCCATTGCTATCGAGTCAATTCCGACTCATAGTGACCCTATAGTACAGAGTATAGCTCCCCCATAGGATTTCCAAGGAGCAGCTGGTGGATTCAAACTGCTGACCTCTTGGTTAGCAGCTGTAGCTCTTAACCACTACGCCACCAGGGCTTCCTCATCCCTGCCTCAGTGCCTCTCTATTACCCTCTCTCTGAAGGAATTAGTGGTGGGGGCCCAGGACTAATTGTTCACCCACCAGGCTTTCCCAGGAATTACTGTGGTATAGGACATTTTATATCTCCTCACTCTGTTTTCCTGCTTTGAGTGATTATATGCCTCATAAAAAGAAAAATGAAACTCAGTTTCTTGAACCACAGGATGGAGCCTCCTCAGATCTGGATGATACCAGCCACAGACCCATGAAGAGCTTACAAGAGAGAAAGATAGAAGACAATGCAGAAGCAGATATCCCCAGAAATCTAACCATTCAACACACTGTGAACTCGTCTGCCTTGCTAACAACCACCCAACCTACCACTCAACCTACCACTCAACCCACCTCTCAACCCACCTCTCAACCCACCTCTCAACCCACCTCTCAACCCACCTCCCAACCCACCTCCCAACCCACCTCCCAACCCACCTCCCAACCCACAACCCAACCAACTACCCAGCCCCCCACAGATTCTCCCACCCAGCCCCCTACTGAGCCCTTCTGCCCAGAGCCCATCACTTCCTGTTCTGATTTGGAGATTAATGCAGCGGAGGATATGTTGGCAGAGGCTTTGACAGATTTCTCCTTGAAGCTCCACCGCGCCTTCTCAGAGGTGAAGAAGGCTGAGACCAACATGGCCTTTTCCCCGTTCAGCATTGCCAGCCTCCTCACTCAGGTCCTGCTTGGTAAGAACCAGACAGAATTCTCTCCAGTTCATACGCTGGACATCCCCATTAGGACCACCAACCCAGAACCCTTCTGCAAGCCTGTGCTCCTGGGAGGAAGCTGTAAAAATGAGCTACGTATGGGAGGGTAACTTCATTCTTGAACATTCATTCATTCCCTCATTTAATAATGATTTAATCTGAGTTAATGTGAGTCGGAATCGACTCAACAGCAACAGGGTTTGGTTTTGTTTGGTATTGCTTGTAAGTTCCCTGGGTAGTACAAATGGTTGGCTCAGCTGCTAACTGAAAGGTTCAGGGTCTGAGTCTACTCAGAGCCACGTGGAAAGAAAGGTCTGGCAATCTACTTCTGAAAAGTCAGCCTCTGAAAACTTATAGAGCACAGTTCTACTTTGATACACATGCGGTCATCATGAATCAGCACTGACTTGATGGCAGCTGGTAAATAACTAAGAAATTGCTTATAAAACTCTGTGGATTATAAAAGAACATATAAAACAAGGTCCCAGCCACCAACCATGTTCAGGGTTGGGTGATAAGGGAGATGAAACCATCAGAGAATCTTGGCAATGCTGCTTTCTAGCTGTGTGACCTTGAGTAGATCACGTAACCTCTCTGAGCCTGAGTCCTCATGTAAAATGGAGATGGTGATATCTACCTCAAAAAAATTGTTGAGAAGTAGATAGTCTGGTGCCTGACTCCATGGGAAGTCAATAAATGTTGATCCCTGTGCTTTCCCTGAGGGAGCACTGTCAAGTCCCTTGAGGTAATTACTCCAGGAATGGCACAAACAAATTGCTACAAGCAGTGGAGAGAGCTATCACTCCCAAGGGCAAAATCCAGGAAGGCTGCTAGAGACAGTACAGTGAAAAGTTAAAAACTTTTCTTCTGAAGTTCCAGAATCCCAGAATCCCTGTCCTCTACCCACTAGATGCCAGTAACACCCCACCCCACCCCAGTTGTGACAACCAAAATGTCTCCAGACATTGCCAGATGTCCCCTGGGAGGCAAATTTCAGTTGCTTGGTTTCAGTTAATTTCTTTATTGACCAAAATACAGGGCTTCGTATCCTGTCTCCATACTCCACTTACTAGCTGTGTGACCTTAAATTGAGCAATTTCCTTAATCTCTTAAACCTCAGTTTCCTCATCTGTATAATGGGAATAGTCACTGTCCCTATCTAAAAGGGTTATTGTGAAGATTCAATGAGATAATATGGGAGAAGCTCATATGATGCCTGGAACACAGTAAGTGCACAATATATGTTAGCTATTACTGCGTGGAAGATGTGTACAATAAGTACTTAATAATGAATGGTTAACTGAGAGGATATTGAACATCCTCTTTTATGATTCTCTGATTTCTCCTCTGAATAGTGATTGAGTGTCCCTGCCTATAGTGTGAGCTTTTGTAAACCCAACCCAAGTAGAAACCAGTTAATGTGGAACAGCAAGTGATTGGGCCAGGCTTTCTAAGATGAGTGTGATTGAAATAGGCAACAAAATGGGAGAGGAAAGTATTCAAAGCCCTGGAAAAACCTAGCTCTGTGATTGTTCATAATTACCCCACCCCTCTATTTCTGACATATCTATTGTCTTCCAAAAAAGATGCTTCTGGCTCTGATGCTTACTGTCTCCATAGCAGGGAATAACTCTCCATTCCAACTTGGACCTTCATTCAGCCCTACTCCCAAAAGGCAGGTCCCCCATTCCTCCTGCAGTGGCCCCTCATGTTGGTCCTTTGTTGTAGGGGCTGGGGACAGCACCAAGAGAAACCTGGAGAGCGTCCTCTCTTACCCCAAGGACTTTCCCTGTGTCCACCAGGCCCTGAAGGCCTTCACCTCCAAAGGTGTCACTTCAGCCTCTCAGATCTTCCACACCCCAGGTAAGTGCCAGGGGAGGGTCAGTAGCTGCTAAGAAGGGTCCTGAGAGGATTCTTGGGACGCGGGTGGTAAGTGGGGGTGCTCAGCATCAGTGAAAGAGAGAACAGAGGGAAAGTTGGAGCTAGAACATAGAACTTCAGGGATAGAGTGCAGAGCAAGTGAGGGTCTTAGCAGCATAATTCTCCTGTGGAGACCTTGGCAAGTCGTTTATATTCATCAACTCATTTTAGAATGAGAAGGTACTTACGCATTTATAAGGTCCTTGGGTGTCGCAAACAGTTTGTGCTTGACTACTGACCTAAAGGTGGGTGGTTCAAGCCCACCCAGCTGCTCTGTGGAAGAAAGACCTGGCAGTTTGCTTCCTTAAAGATTACAGCCAAGAAGACCCTATGGAGCAGTTCTACGTTACAACGCATGGGGTTGCCATGAGTCGGAATAGGCTTGACGGCAGTGGGTTTGGTTGTTTGATGGATTCATAAAAAGGGCTAGAAGGCTCTAGAGGTATAAACACAAAATAGGCCAAAAAAACCCAAAAAACTTGCTAATCTTTGGATCAGGGTAGTCTCAGGACTCTTATTCTTTGTACTTTTGTGTTATTTGAATTCGTTATCCTTTACATGTATCCCTTTAGTAACTAGGTAATAATTGTAATAGCAACAAATAATAAACTTCCAAAATGATTTAGTGCAGTTGTTTTCGAACTTCGTCCCTCAGAGTCCTAGAGTTCTGCAGAGCTGTTTCAAGGGTCACTGAGTGGTGGGGGAGGGGAGGTCAGGGAGGCTGAGTGATGGGGAGTGTGGTACCACTTCCCCTAACAGGTAGGTGGAGCCAGCTGGGACCTGAGTCCCTACCCAGCCTCCACCAGAGCCATTTTATATTGTGGACTTCAGAGATTACTTTATTTGAAAACCCATTTCTGCTGCCTAAAAAGGTTTGCAAAACACCGATCTAGCCTAACCCCCTCTCTTAGTTCGCTAGTGCTGCTGTAGCAGAAATACCATGAGCGGGTGGTTTTAAAGAACAGAACTTGATTTTCTCACTGTTTAGGAGACTTAGAAGTTTGAATTCAGGGCACCAGGGGAAGATCCTTGTATCTTTCAGCCTCAGCATTCCTCGGTTCCTTGGAGATCTTCACGTGGCATCTGTCAGGGGTTCCCGAGTATGTGCTTGCTGGTTGTGTCTATGCTGATCCTTACAATTCAGAAGTGATTAGATTTAGGACACACACTGATGGGAGCCGTGATGGTGCAGTGGTTAAGAGCTCAGGCTGCTAATCCAAAGGCTGGCAGTTCAAATCCACCAGCCGCTTCTTGGAAACCCTATTCACTTGCTGTGAATCTATGAGTGGAATCAACTTGCTGGCAGTGGGGAAGTTTCGGTTTGGGGTTACACTGTTGTGGTCTCATTAACGTAACAAAGAAAACCCTGTTTCCAAATAGGATTATATCCACAAGTATAGGGTTTAGGATTCTAACACATATTTTGGAGGGACACAATTCAATTCATAACACCCCCTTTTTTAAAAAAAGGAAAAAAAAATGCCTCTTTTTTTAACTCTAAAAGCGATATTTGTTGTGAAAAGCAGAAAATACAGAGAAGCCAAAAAAAAAGGAAGGAAGGGAACAGAAGAGCCGGAAAAAGTCACCTATCAGCCCCATCATCGTCACCCTCTTTTTTTTTTTTTTTTTATTGTGCTGAAAATATATATACCAAAACATTGGCTGACACAACTTCCACATTTACAATTCAATGACATGGATCACGCTTTTCATGTTGTGCCGCTACTATCACTATCTGTTTCCAAAATATTCCATCACCATTAACATAAACTCAGTGCCCCCTAAGCGAAAAACTCCCTCTGTCCCTTCCCTCCCACCCCTGGTAATCATTGGTTCCTATATACTTACTTATTTCATATATGTGAGATCATACCGTATTTGTCCTTTTGGGAGTGATTTATTTCACTCAGCATAATGTTCTCAGGGTTCCTCCATGTTGTGGCATGCATAACACCCTCTTTTTAGAGATAGGGAAAATGTGGCTCAGAGGTGTGCAAGCAGCATTGCATTGACTTGTTTGCTATGTCAGCTTTATCCTTGGTCTTGCTGGATTGTTGGGAAATTCAGCTGCATTCGTTATTTAGGATTTCCTGCCCCCCTCTCATCCCCACACCCACCCTGGACTTGTGCCAAGGTTCTGGGATCTTACGCTGTACCTCAGCATCACAAAGCCAGGAAAAATTTATCTTTCAAACACTGTTTTTCTCAGTGGACTTGGGCTTTGGAGAACAAAAGCAGGAAGCACAGAGTCTGTTCCTTGCTGGATTAAGGGAAGAAAAGAGAGAAACACAGGGAGGCAAATGGAAGTCAGTATCTCAGCAAGTTATCTTGTGCCAAGCCAAGGTCACATGACAGGTAGAGGTATTGAGGATCTAGGACCCAGCTCTTCTGCTCTTAGACCAGGGTTTGCTTTCTTTGGGCCACATTTACTCCACCTTTAAAAGGGAGCTGGACCCCTGGCTCCAACATGCTGTGTTCATTGGAATGTGTGAGAAGAGCTATTGGGAGCACGCTCACTCAAAACCTGCTCTTGAAAGGGGAGGGGGTGTTCAGGGGACTTATGCTTCCTTCTCTTGACCTGCCCCACAGACCTGGCCATAAGAGATGCCTTTGTGAATGCCTCTCAGAGCCTGTATGGCAGCAGCCCCAGAGTCCTGAGCAACAACAGCGATGCCAACCTAGAGCTCATCAATACCTGGGTGGCTAAGAAGACCAACAACAAGATCAGCCAGCTGCTGGACAGCCTGCCCTCCGACACTCGCCTTGTCCTTCTCAACGCTATCTACCTGAGTGGTAAGGACCCTCAATCAGGTAGTCTTCCCATTCTGGGTTCTTCCTCCCCTCCTGGCCACAGAGCCCGCCCAATCCGAGTTCCACAACTGGATCCCGATGTACCAGCCCCAGCCCTTGCCAACAGGGCTTTTAGCTTCTCTTCATCCTTACCCCACCTGCATTGGAGCCACCCTCCCCCTTTCTCTTTCCTCTAGCCAAGTGGAAGACAACATTTGATCATAAAAAAACCAGGATGGAGCCCTTTTACTTCAAATCCTCTGAGATAAAAGTACCCATGATGACTAGCAAGAAGTACCCTGTGGCCCATTTCACCGACCCGACTTTGAAGGCCAAGGTCAGTTCTTGGCCCTTCCCACTCCTGATTCAGAGCCTCCTGAGTATCCTGATTTATTTTGTGCTATGACCCATCCTTTTTGGGTCCACCCTTACGAATTCATCACTTCTACTCCTTCCATCTATCTTTGCACCCTATCTTTCGTACCTCTCCTCTCTTCAGTTTTGGCTGAGGCAGGCATTGTGTGTTTTAGGCTAGAAGGCAGGATTCTAAAGTTTCTTCATCCATCTCTACTACATCTAATAGCAAGAAGTGAGTTATAGTCCTATTCTGTGCCTCTGTTTCTCTTTCTGGTCAACCCATCAGCAGCCCTTGGTGGCTTGGTAAGTCTTGTGAGGATGTATACTTGTGTATAGCATATATATGTATGTGCACAGATATATGAGTACAACTATGTATGTGCTTTTATGTGGTATGTACATGTGTGCACATGTGTTAAATGGCTTAAGCTCCTTAGGAGAAATTGGGCAATGTAATGTCAATGGATAGAGAGGGAGGAAAGACAGTATGGAACCCAGAGGATTCTAGTTAGTAAACCATCTCATGTCCAGTGACCAGACCTTTCTATCTTGTTGTTTTTGTTGTTGGGCGTGTTGAGTCAGTTTTTGACTCATAGCAACTCCACATGATAAAGTAGAACTGCCCTATTGGCTTTTCTAGGCTGTAATTTTTACAAGAGCAGCTCACTAGGTATTTCTCCTGTGCATCCGCTAGCTGGGGTCTATCTTGTTAGGAAAAAAAAAACACAGACCTGTGAGATAGAAAACAATGGGAGACACCCAATGATTCAATACTAGGCTGGGAAGTATAGGATCTGTTCTTAGAACATGGGAGCTTATTCCCATCTTGGGAGGTTTTCCTTCTGCCTGGACCCCTGTTCACTCAGATTTTCTCATAACTTGTTCTTTCTGGTCATTCAGGTCTCAGCTCAGAGGTCACTTTGGTAAAGAATCCTTGTTTCCCCCCTTAAATAGCCTCTTCCCCACCCTGTACCATTGCCCTGTTTTATAATATTGATGGTACTTATCACTATCTGAAATTCTGTTGTTTATTTGCTTACAGTATTATCTATCTCCCTGATATTGTCTCTTGCTTTGGGAACAGGGACCTTGCCTGTCTTATTTCCTACTGTATCCCCAGTACCTAGAACAATGCCACATATGGTAGGTGCTCATTAAATGTTGGCTGAGTAAGTGAACAAATATATGGCATGTTGAGGACGTCACTCTAATTTAGAGTAGATGGAAGAGGGTATCAAGGTGAAGTTTTTTAACACCAAAGGAGGAGTTTTATGCATAAAAAAGACTAAAGTTGATTGGGTTGTTTTTTGTTATTGTTGTTTGTTTTCATTAGATTTTTTAAAAAACATGTTTTGTTTTTGTTGTAGAGAATGTACACAGCAGAACATACACCAATTCAACAGTTTCTACGTGTACAATTCAGTGACGTTGATTACATTCTTCTAGATGTGCAGACATTCTTACCCTCCTTTTCTGAGTTGTTCCTCCCCTATTACCATAAACTCACTGCCCCTGAAGTTTCCTATCTAATCTTTCGAGTTGCTGTTGTCAGTTTGATCCCATATAGATAGACCTTGAAAGAGCACAATGCTCAAGGCAGACATTCTTTATTGTTTGGTTTTAAGAAGACTTTAGGGGATATTTTTGGTTCAATGTTTAAAGATTATCTCAGGGCAGTAGTTTCAGGGGTTCATCCAACCTCCATGGCTCCAGAAAATCTAGAGTCTATGAGAATTTTAGATTCTGTTCCACATTTTCCCCCTTTTGATCAGGATTCTTCTATGGAATCTTTGATCAAAATGTTCAGAGTAATGGTAGCTGGGCACCATCCAGTTCTTCTGGTCTCATGGCAAAGGAGGCATTTGTTCATGGAGGCCATTCATTGGGTTTTAAACAAATGTTCAATATATTAATGTTATAAATTTAAAATCAAAGTTTTACTTAAGCCTTTTAATTTTAAGTTAAACTCACTACCCTATTTATAATAGAGCAATTTTTGTTTTGCTCCAACTTTCTATTGTTCTTTAATTAATTAAATCATATTGAATAGATTAAATTCCTTTAAGCCAATTATTCCATTTACAATCTTAGTTAATATTTCTATAAGCATTTCAAGCTCCCTTTATAAATTTGATATGCTTGATTTTCTTTTTAGGCATGTTAAATACTTAATGGGGAAATTACAACCTTGCTAGACCATCTTCCTAAACACCTAAAGCCCATTTTAAAATTAAATTAAATTTGAAAGTAAATCAACTTCCATTCTATATCCCAATATCATTCTTAATGTTAGTGGAATTATCCTATAATTTTTAGCTTAAAAGTATAAAACTAGCATGTCAGATTCTCTTAAAAATTATAAACACTGTTTTAAATAACAAATATACTGATTACCCTGAACTTAACACCCAGTGGTAATATTATGGAGTTGGTTTACTTTGCCATTTCCATATTTAATTCTAACCCTTCTTGGAGCTTAAGGATATTTTTTAAATTTCATTGTGCTTTAGGTGAAAGTTTACAGCTCAAATTTGTTTCTCATTCAAAAATTTACACACATACTGTTTTGTGACATTAGTTGCAATCCCCACAATGTGACAACACTCCTTTCCATCCCAGGTTCCCTGTGTCCATTCGTCCAGTTCCTGTCTCTTCCTGCCTTCTTGTCTTGCTTTTGGGCAGGAATTGCCCCTTTGATCTCGTATATTTGATTGAACTAAGAAGCACGTTCCTCACATGTGTTATTGTTTGTTTTATAGGCCTCTCTAATCTTTGTCTGAAAAGTGGGCTCCAGGAGTGGTTTCAATTCTGAGTTAGCAGAGTATCCGGGGGCCGTAGTCTCGGGGGTTGCAGAGCTTAGGGATATTTACCCAACTAAAACAGTTAGATTTACCATCTCAGGTATGCTGAAGTTACTGGCTTCAAAATCAAGACCACAACATGGTAATTTATTGATCAGAGATTTAAGGTCTGTATACAGGACTTGAAGTCTATGTACTTCCCGGGTAAGTCTACACTATTTGGGGCCTATGTCAACAGGAACCCCGTGTTCACACTCTTCAGATGATATTGGTGTATAGGCTACTTCTTCTGAACTATTTTTTCAAGTTCCAACAGTTGATTGGTTTCAGTTAATTTCTTTATTGCCCAATTGAATTCTGCATTCTTCTAGATTCTTCTTGTCCCGCCTCTTTCAACCTTAACTATAATGCCATTTTAATGATAGTCTCTTCTACCCTGTTAGACTAGGGTTTCTCAAGCTCGGCATTACTGACATTTTGGACTACATAGTTCTTTGTTGTGTAAGAGCTGTCCTGTGCATTCTAGAATGTTTAGTAGCATCCCTGGCTTCTACCCACTAGATGCCAGTAGCATCTCCCCCAGCCCCCACATATATACCCGGCTGTAACAACCAAAATGTCTCCAGTCATTACCAGATGTTTGCTGAGCTGCAAATTCTCCCTGGGTTGAGAACCACTCTATTAGTCCCCTTTGACCTACTTTGTCTGACCATTAGTTGAAAGTCCTTCTAATGGCAAGCTGGAAAGATAGGCTAGGATAGTCTTGAATGCCACACTAAGAGATTTACACTTAATCTCATGGCAGTTAAGAGCAATCAACGGTTTTTAAAGGAACTGGCCTGGTAACTCTGCTGGTATATTATGCACATGGCATACTTTATGCACACACCCTTGGGAGGAAGGGATGGTGCTCATTAAGATCAAATCACTTGCCAATATCGTGGCTGGTTAGTGCTCTCAGCTACTAACCAAAAGGTTGGTGTTTCCAGTATACCCAGAGGCCTGGCAACCTACTTCTGAAAAATCAGCCATTGACAACCCTATGGAGCACAGTTCTCCTCTGACATACATGGAGCCGCCATGAGTCAGAATAAACTCCATGGCAAATGGCAACAACTGGCAAGTCATTGGTGGAGTCAGGGTGTGCTCTTAGGCCTGTGTGATCAGAAACTTGTGCCCATTCCTCTGCATCTCACCAGCACCGAGTTAGACCACCACTGTTCACCCAGCTGGCATCCCCATTAGCACAGCCTGGGAGCCTAGGATTGGCTGCTGAACAGTATAGACTGTAGCAGCTAGACTGAAGGACAGCTTTGAGACACAGAGGGCAGGGGCCAGGAGACAGCCAGGATGGAAAAACTGACAAGGTATGTCTCTTGCTCTCCAGGTGGGGCGGCTGCAGCTCTCCCACAACCTGAGCTTGGTGATCCTAGTTCCCCAGCATGTGAAACACCGCCTTGAAGACATGGAGAAAGCCCTTAACCCCACCGTCTTCAAGGCCGTTTTGAGGAAGCTGGAGATGATCAAGTTCCAGCCTACTCTTCTGATGATCCCCCGTGTCAAAGTGAAGAGCAACCAGGACATGCTGGGAATCATGGAGAAGATGGGTGAGCCCTGGCAGCCGGGGCTCACTGCCCAGCCCGTCAGGGGACAAAGGGAGGTCCCTAAAATGTAGTCAGCATTTTCTAGAGTACTTTTGACATCCATAATCTCAGGCTGTCTGTCTCTCAACCCTGTGAGTTAGAGAGGCAGGTGCCATTATCCAATGGGGTCATTGAGGAAACTGAGGCTTAGAAAGTTTGTCTGACTTGCCCGAGTTCCCTTGAGTTGAGAATTACCCTTAGAGGTGAACCAGAACACGAATCCATGTCTCCAGTTCTCTCAACTATTTCCATTATGGTTCACTGTGACATAGACACTGGGACAAGTAGGTGGCCAAGGTGAGTTGTGGACACTCCTTCCCCAGAGACTTTCCACAGCAATCAACCACCCCATGGAACACGCAAGAAGCTACCTGGGTAAGAGCCTCTGGAAGCTTCTCGGTTTAGGAAGAACACAGAGATCCCATTTCCTAACCTTTCACCTCGCTTTCTGATATCTGACTTCATGTCTAGATACTACACTCCATGTCCTGTTACAGAACCGGACCTCCTGATACACAATCTCATTCCTAGTATATGACATCACATCCTTGTATGTGATCTCATTTTGTAACGTGACCGCGTTCTGCTATATGACCTCACTTCCAATGTCCTTGGAGGCAAGGAGGAAATGATATCATATCTCAGGGTTTTGGTGGGAGTGGGGAGGCAAGGCCTCTCACCTCTTGAGAGAGAGTGGTGGTTGGAATGAAGATGGGCCCACTGAGAGAGGATCCCATAACCAGACCAGATATATAATCTGATAAGCCTTGGTGGCCCAGTGGTTAAGTGATTGGCTGCTAACTAAAAGGTCGGTGGTGCAAACCCACTAGCAGCTCCATAGGAGAAAGACCTGGCGATCTGCTCATGTAAAGATTACATCCTAGAAAACACTATGGGGCATCCAACAACAACAGCAAGCAAGGGAAGAAGGAGGAAGAGCATCGGGACTAGCCTAGACCATCCAGGACAAATGTCCCCTGCAGGCAGCAGCTGAGGGTCTCCAGCTGGTCACTGACCCTTTGTTTTCCTCTGGTTATGCCCTAGAATTCTTTGACTTTATTTTCGACCTCAACCTGTGCGGGCTGACGAAGGAACAAGATCTTCAGGTGTCAGCGATGCAGCACCAGACCATGCTGGAGCTGACGGAGTCGGGGGTGGAGGCAGCTGCAGCCTCCAGCATCTCTGTGGCCCGCACCTTGATGATCTTTGAAGTGACACAGCCCTTCCTCTTCGTGCTCTGGGACCAGCAACACAGGTTCCCGGTCTTCATGGGCCGGGTGTATGACCCCCGGGCCTGAGACCTTCAGGGAGCCAAGTTAAGAGCCCTGCCCTTCAAGCCTCAGCTCCGCTGCTACCTGGACTTGCCCCCAGCTGCCTCCCGCCTCTGGTGTCATCTGTCCGCCACGTGAAGGGCTCTCTCAGGTCTGGTGAAGGGACCTGCTTCTGTCATTCCCTCGCCAAGGCTATGTCACGCTCACCAAACC
Organism: Trichechus manatus latirostris; assembly: GCF_000243295.1. Lineage (NCBI taxonomy): Eukaryota > Metazoa > Chordata > Mammalia > Sirenia > Trichechidae > Trichechus > Trichechus manatus. Next base: position 2,683,908 of record NW_004444172.1, read on the forward strand.
ATTCTGCAGCTTTTTCTGGTTCAGGTTCACCAAACTATAAATAAAACCTGGCAGACCATGGCTTCCTCTCATTTGCCTTTCCATACTGTCTGCCTCAGTATTAGAGGACGAGGTCTACTGGTGGTCCTTGTATCAGTTAGCTATTACCGTGTAACAAGTCACTCCAAACTAAGTGGCTTAAGACAGCAACCATTTACTGTTTCACATAAGTTTCTGGGTTGGCTGGGTTGTCTTGCTGGTCTGGGCTGGATCTGGCTGATCTTGGTGGGCTTGTTCATGCATCTGTAATGGCTGATGGTTTGCTTGGGGGATGACTGGTCTAAGATAGGCTCAGCTGGGACTACTTTGCTCTGCTCCCCGTGTCTCCCACATCTCTCCAGCAGGCAAGCCTGTGCTTGTTCTCATGGAGGTGGCAAGGTTTCAGGAGAGGAGAAAAAAAATGTGCCGATTCTTTTTCACATCTCTGCTTGAATCAACTTACCATTGCCTATTGGCCAAACCCAAGGTTAGAGAAGGAAAGGATGACAAAAGTTACAATGCAGAGAGTGGCAAAGAATACTGCATGTACCACGGAATGCCAGAAGAAGGAACAAATCTATCTCAGAAGAAATACAACCAGCATGCTTCTTAGAAGCGAGGATGGTGAGACTTCGGCTCGCGTACTTTAGACATGTCATCAGGAAAGACCAATCACTAAAAAAAGACTTCACGTTTGGTAAAGTAAAGGGTCAGTGAAAATGAGGGAAACTCTGTGTAAGATGGGTTGACAAAACAGCTGCAACGTGGACTCAAACATACTAACAATCATGAGGATGGCACAGGACTGGGCAACGTTTTGTTCTGTAATACGTAAGGTTGCTGTGAGTTGGAGCCAACTCAGTAGCACCTAACAACATCATGCAATTCATTCATCACTATCCCTATCTGTAAAGATCCTGCAAAGGTTTATGTGCTCACTTGCATTATAGATCCCCACCAACCATGAGGCCATGGTGAACCGCAGGCCCCTAATTATCAGAACTCCCACTCAGGGTCAGCTGACCCAATTCCAGGGATCTGCTTCCTATCCTCAACTACAGCTACTACACACGAGTTTGGTCGGGTTAGTTCTGAGAAAGAACTGATTAAGGTTTCACTGCAGTTAGTCTTTGCTGCCACATGGTGTCACTGTTGAAGCTTTGTCCTGCATAGCCTTTTGGACACTTGTCCTTCCTCTGATGCTTTTTTGCTGGTCCCAAATTCCATTTTCTTCAAGGTAATTTTATTCTTTGGGACTCCCCGGGTGGTGCACATGGTTAAGCAATCCGCTGCTAACCGAAAGGTTGGCAGTTCAAATCCACCCAGAGGCACCTTGGCAGAAAGGCCTGGTGATCTACTTCCAAAAAGATCACAGCCATTGAAAACCCTATGAAGTACAATTCTACTCTGAAACACATGGGGTCGCCATGAGCCAGAATCAACTGAACAGCAACTGGTTTAATTTTATTCTTAAACATCCAAACCAAACATTGCCATCGAGTCATTCTGACTCCTAGCGACCCTATAGGACAGAGTAGAACCGCCCCCATAGGGTTTCCAAGCAGACTGCCACATCTTTCTCCCACAGAGCAGCTGATGGGTTCAAACTGCTGACCTTCCGGTTAGCAGCTGAGCACTTAACCATTGCATCACCAGGGCTCCCTTAAACAGCTAAAGTGGGGATTTAAACTTTGATAACAAATTTTATAGTTCACACTCACTCAGCCTCTGTCTCCCAAAAATCAATATCTTGAGGTTCTGCCTAGATTCTGAAAGGCTTCCAACCTGGGCGTCATGTTATGTCAGAACCAGCCTGGTCCCTACAAACCCTTAGCCGAGGTTGAGAACCACAACAGCAGCAGCAACAACATATATTAAATAGCAATTACCATGCATCAGGCACTGTCTTAGTCATCTAGTGCCGCTATAACAGAAATACCACAAGTGGATGTCTTTAACAAAGAGAAGTTTATTTTCTCACAGGCTAGTAGGCTACAAGTCCAAATTCAGGGCATCAGCTCCAGGAGAAGGCTTTCTGTCTCTGTTGGCTCTGGAGGAAGGTCCTTGTGATGCACAATCTTCCCTTGGTCTACAAGTGTCTCAGCACAGGAACCTTGGATCCAAAGGACACACTCTGCTCCTGGCACTGCTTTCTTGGTGGTATGAGGTTCCCATGTGTCTCTGCTCGCTTCTCTCTTTTATATCTCAAAAGAGATTGGCTTAAGACACTATCCAGTCTTGTATACCTCATCAGTATAACTGCCGCTAATCCATCTTATTACATCATAATGACAAGAGTTTACAACACATAAAGAAATCACATCAGATTACAAAATGGTACACAATCATAACAATACCGAGAATCATGACCCAGCCAAGTTGACAGATATTTCTGGGGGACACAATTCAATCCATGACAGGCACCATCCTAAGAATTTTACATTTAAGAGGAGCTCACACTTTATGAAAGGGATATGTCATTGAAGACATCAGATCATTCAAAACTCATATAATTTGATACTATGTTTTCCAGAAGAATAACTGTAAAAGGGAGGGAGAAGAATCTTCAACCACTGTAGGATGTTTTCGCTTTTGTGCTACTTTTTAACTTTTTATTCACTAAACACTAAAATCTCTAATATGTCACAGAGGAAGCACTCCTAAATTAACTGCTTGGCGGGTCATGACAGTTATTTGAGCTTTTGCATAGTGTTTTATCATATCTTGCATCCATTATAGAGTTATTGATTTGAGGGAGTGGTTTTTGGCACTAACAGCATCACTTAATGAACTCGGAGATAACATCATTCTAGGATGCAGGAAATATTTTAATGAACTCTGAGATAATATCATTCTAGGATGCAGAAAATATTTTAAATGATAGTGATACTGAATGTTAAAATAACAATGCATTAGTCATGAAAGTCACCACCAGAAGTCTGATGTACATAAACAACAGCTTGATTCACATGATATGGGCACTGAGGGCAATTTTTCTTCACTTTTGCCAGCTCAGGTGGCGCTGTCATGTAGCAAGAGTTGAAAGCACAGTTTCCAATCCACTCAGCCCACCAATTTTTAAATTACACAACCCTTGATGATTTTTAAGGAGCCTTGGTGGTGCATGGTTAAGGTACTTGGCTGCTAACGGAAAAGTAGACCATTCGAACCCACCAGCCACACTGCAGGAGAAAGAGGTGGCAGTCTGCTTCCGTAATGATTTTAGCCTTGGAAACCCTATGGGGCAGTTCTACCCCGGGGCACTATGAGTCAGAATCAACTCAATGGTAATGGGTTGGACGCTTCAATATTGTCTGTATGTTTTACAGTGCATATGATTATCTTTGTAATCAAAGATCAAAAAAAATCAAAAGTAACAGAAAAAAACAAACAAAAAATCATCAAAACCAAAACCCGTAGCTGTCGAGTTGATTCAGACTCATAGCGATCCTATAGGACAGAGTAGAACTGCCCCGTAGGGTTTCCAAGGAGCAACTGGTGGATTCAAGCTGCCGACCTCTTCTTGGTTAGCAGCCGTAGCTCTTAACCACATTGAGTGCACAAAGTTAAAAATGAAAGAGAAATGCCCCTCCACCCCTCCTCAAGTGTCACTCAGGAAGGAGTCTTTCCAGAGGCTCTCTGAAGCATTTACAATTCCATAGCTTTTAGATTTTTCTGGTCCAGATAGCCTAGTTAGGGGCCTTTTATGAATTAGCAACATGCCATCATTAATAACACTTTCTAGCTGGAGGAGAATCTGTTTGGCTGAGTTTTCAAATCATCCAGTTCTGTCCGTGTCAATCTTTCTTTAACTTGACATCAGTTCTGTTCCCACCTTGAAAGGGAACTGGTGTGGTGATTTTTTTGTTAATATTGTATTTTATTTTTGGTGGAAGATATACATAGTAAAACCCATTCCCATTCAACAGTTTCTAGACATAATGATCAGTGACACTGGTTACATTCTTCACATTGTGTCAACAATCTTGTTATTTCTGTTCTAGTTGTTTCACTCCATTAACTTAAATTCCCTGCCCCCCAACCTTCTCATCTATCCTTTAAAATAGGTGTTGTCTGCTTGGTCTTATATAAACCGAAAAACCCAAACCTGTTGCCATCGAGTAAATTCTGACTCATAGCGACCCTATAGGACAGAGTAGAACTGCCCCATAGGGTTTCCAAGAAGGAGCTGGTGGATTCAAACTGCCAACCTTTTGGTTAGCAACCAAGCTCTTAATCACTGTGCAGCCAGGGCTCCTGGCGTTATATAGATTTTTTTTTTTTTTTTTAAAGAAGGTAATACTCAAGGTGATAATCTTTACTTTTCGAGCTAAACTGTTACTTAAAGGTGACTTCAGGGGATAGCCTGAGGGATTCCTCCAGCCTCAATAGGTCCAGTAAGTCTAGATTCTTTAAGAATTTGAAATTCTGTTCCACATTTTTCTCCCTTTCTATCAGGATCCATCTACTGTGTCTGATCAGATCGTTCGGTAGTGAAAGATTTTTTTTTTCCAATTTAGGGGGATTTTCAGGTCTTTAAATTTGTACAATTCAATTTTACATAATATACGATAGCACCATACTATTAACCAAAGCCATTGAGCGGACTCTGACTCATGGTAACCCCATGTGTTTCAGAGTGGAACTGTGCTCCATAGGGTTTTCAATGGCTTTGATCTTTCAGAAATAGTTCACCAGGCCTTTCTTTTGAGGTGCCTCTGGGTGGACTCAGACTGTCACCCTTTGGATTAGCAGCTGAGTGTTAACCATACTATTAAAAACCAAACTCGTTGCTGTTGAGTTGATTGTGACTCATAGCGACACGATGGAACAGAGTTGAACTGCCCCATAGGGTTTCCAAGGAGTCGCTGGTGAATTCAAACTCCTGACCTTTTGATTAGCGGTCACACTCTTAACCACTGCACCACCAGGGCTCCAACCATACCATTACTATCCTCTTTTTTGTAGATGGAAAGGTGAAGCCTTAGAGGACATTTAAGGTCTCATAGCACAAAATAGTGGAGTTGGGAGTACAACCCAACCCTGTCTAGGTCCAGAATTTGTGTTCAGTAACCTAGATTTCATTTTTCTCAAGGCAATTTTATTTTAGGGAACTTACTGATATTCCCTGTCGAAAGCCTTGGCTGAAATTACGCTCATCCTTCCCAAAAGCCCTCCACTAGTTTGAATCTTAGAAAGAAATTTGGGGGAAATATGGATTCCCCTCATCCCAGAAAAACCCTCATGCAAATTGGGATGCCTCCCTAGTGACCTGTTTTGGCTACCAGAGACCTTAGGGAGTGGTAGCTTCCACAGAGATACAGAAGCTTCTGTTATTTTCCCTCTCAGGACAGGGGCTGCTTACCATTTGCATAACTAAGAGGGGCTAGTCAAGTGACTTCTCTGAAACAGGAAGTCAGATTCAAGTGACCCAGACAAAAGTTCGTTTGGCATTTTAATTATTCCTCTCATTCTGTACCCGGTTTAATCTTTGTCTTGATTAGCAGCTTAGCACACATGCACATTCATATACATATTTAAAAAAAAATTCGCTTTTTTTCTTAATTGTTGTACTGTAAGTGAAAGTTTACAACTGAGGTTAGTCTCTCATACAAAAATTTATATATGCATTGTTATGTGACCCTAATTGCTCTCCCTATGCTGTGACAGCACATTCCTCCTTTCCACCCCTGATTTCCCATGTCCATTCAACCAGCTCCTGACCCTCTCTTCCTTCTCATCTCACCTCCAGACAGGAGATGCCCATTTAGTTTCATGTATCTACTAAAGCTAAGGAGCACTTTCTTCATGAGTATCATCTTATGTCCCATAGTCCAGTCTAATCTTTGACTGAAGAGTTGGCCTTGGGAAACCATTTGCTATTGAGTTGATTCTGACACATGGTTACCCCATGTATGTCAGAGTAGAACTGTGCTCCATAGGGTTTCCAATATTTTTGGATTTTTTGGAAGTAGATCACCAGGACTTTCTTCTGAGGCACCTGTGGGAAGGATCGAACTACCAACCTTTTGGTTAGCAGCCGAGCACATTAACCGTTTGCATCACTCAGGAACTCCCGTAAGTACACACAAACACACTAATGTACATACATGCACGCACATACACTGATATAAGGATCACAAATACACGTGTATACCCACATTCATGCACGTGTGAAAAACACATGCACACTATCCTCTGGAAGTCCAGGCCAGAGTTTCAGGGCAAAGTGCACATCCCGGCCCCAACCCCAATCCCTGGAGAAGGATGTGTGGACAAGTTCTTCCCTGTCCCATGTGCTGACGGTCTCCAGAGCATGGGGGCACAGGGAACACTCTCCCCGGAGGGAAGAATCTCAGAGGCAGTCAGCACTCATTACAAGCCTTGGAATAGGCTTATCTATCATCCTGGAGTGGCAGCTGACAGTGCAACCAACTCAGGCCCTCCCCCAGGCCACCCAATTTCTCCTTGAGTGACCACAGATTTGCTCCACCAAGTGAAAAGCGTTATGGCTGAGTATTCAGTCCTCTCCTGAAATATAAACATAGACATGCCCTAACTCAGCTGTGCGGCTTCTGCTCTTCTCTCTACACACTCTGAGAGGGTGTATGAAGCCCCCCTTCCTGCCCCTGTCATGCTGTTGTTGTTAGCTGCCAGCAAGTAACATGGCAACTGATTCACGGAGACCCCACTGTGAAACATTGCCCAGCACTGTCCCATCCACATTGTCCATCAGATCCATAGGACTTTCATTGGCTGATTTTTGGAAATAGATTGCCAGGTCTTTCTTCCTAGTCCATCGTAGCCTGGAAACTTCGCTGAAACCTGTCCAGCATCATAGCAACACGCAAGCCTCCACTGACAGATGGGTGGCAGGCGGCTGTGCCTGAGGTGCAATTGGCCAGAATCGAACCTGGGTCTCCCTGGGTTTTCCGTACGGAAGATGAGAATTCTACCTCTGAACCATCCACTGCCCTCAGTGCCTCCACACATGACCTCCTTTGAATTAGGCTTTCACAAGGTGTCCCACACCTATGCTTCGTTTTCAGCATTTTATTGGAACTTTGCAATCATCACAGGATATGGTCTTTTTTTTGCCACGAAGAAAAGGAGCCTCTAAGAAATGATTTGTTCTAGGTCACCCAGCTAGGAAGACTAGAGATGGTATTCAAACCAGGGTCTGCTATTTGCATATCCCAAGATCACTGGTGCTTCTCCCACCCCATCCTCTGTACTCCATCTCTGAACAGGTGACTCCCCACTCATATCTTAGGTTCAAAGAGCTGGCTCTGTGGCTGAACATCCTCTCTCCTCCCCTTTACCAGTATCAGCTGCTATCCAATCACCTCTGACTCATGGCCACTGCATGTGTGTCAGAGCAGAACTGTGCTCCATAGGGTTTTCAATGGTTGATTTTTAGGAAGTAGATCACCAAGCCTTTCTTCCGAGGCACCTCTGGGTGGACTCGAACCTCTAACCTTTCAATTAGCAGCCAAGCATGTTAACTGTTTGTACCACCCAGGGGCTCCCATCCTCCCCTTTAGCCAGGCTGAAAATCTCAGTTGCCTTTTACTTCTTCCTCTTCCCACCTTCCTCACTCTATCAGCTGCCAAAGCCCACCAAGGTGATGTCCCTCTTTCCTCTACTCCCACTGTCACCATCCCTAGACGAGGCCCTTAGCAACTTATTCAAACACTCCCTGCTCGTAGTTGTTGTGTCCAGGGCTGCTGGGTTAATCTTCCTAAATGTCTGCATTCACCATGTCTCTCCCTTGCTCAAGAACTTTCCAAGGCTCTCCTTTACCTACAGGATTAGTTCTAAACTTCCAAGCCTAGAATTCAAAAACCTTCCTCATCTGGCCCCAACCTACCTATCAACTTCTGCCTGTTCCCATACTTCTTCACAGGGGTCTGGGGAGGGCCTGGATATGGCACCAGTTCTCTTCATTAAAAAAATAAAAAGCCAGCATGTGCTAACTGCTTACTTGTGCCAAGCACTGGGATGAGTGTTTAAAGGAACTTTCTCATTTAATAATGACTACACCCATAGAAAATAGATTGGATTCTCATCAACCCCATTTTACAGATAAGCAAGTGGAGGCTCAGAGAGGTAAAGACACTTGCCTCAAGTTCACAATAGTCAGGGTGGAGGTGAGTTCCAACGCAAGAGTCTCCAGTCTGTGCTCTTAACCTGCACAGAAGTGGGGTTGGGTCTAATGGGATGAAAGTAGAGTTGGAGGTCCTCTGCTAGGAGGCCAGAGCAGAAGGAGCAAGAACAAAAGGCTTAAGGAGTCCCACAGTAGGAGGCAAAATACCAGCCCCAAGGGCCAAGAGTCCCAACTGGGCAGAAAATGCATGACAACAGAGCCAGCCAGGAAGAGATGAACAGGGTACCGGAGAACAGCTTCCACCTAGGACCACATTGGTGTGGTCACAGCACACCTGTCTGTTGGCTGGCTCCAGGGTACAGCATCAAAGCCAACTCCTGCTCTCCTGCCAGAGCCAGACTGTTGGCCTGGGTCTCTGACTCCTGGTCATCAAGCTGTGCTTCCTCCAGACTGAGGCTCTGGAGGGGCTTCTGGTAGTCCCTCAGGGGATAAGGGCCGGGCACGGTGGGCCTCATTAGAAAAACTTGCTCCCCCACTGAAATAATTTTGAAAAGCTCCTGGAAGGCAGGGACCGTGTCTTTTTGTCATTATTCCCAGCTCTTAGCAGAGAGCCTGGCACCTCTAGAGTTGGTTCTTGGTACATATTGGATAAAACAAAACAAAACAAAAAATGTTATCTTAGTCATCTAGTGCTGCTGTAACAGAAATACCACAAGTGGTTGGCTTTGACAATGGGAAATTTATTCTCTCACAGTCTAGTAGGCTACAAGTCCAAATTCAGGGCATCAGCTTCAGGGGAAGGCTTTCTCTGTCAGTTCTGGAGGAAGGTCCTTGTCATCAATCTTCCCCTTGTTCTAGGGACTTCTCAGTGCAGGAACCTCAGGTCCAAAGGATGTGCTCTGCTCCTGGTGTTGCTTTCTTGGTGGTATGAGGTCACCCATTCTCTGCTCGCTTCATTTTCCTTTTATCTCTTGTAAGATAAAAGGGGAAATCCTGGTGGTATAAGGGTTAAGTGCTAAGGCTGCTACCAAAAGGTCGGCAGTTTGAATCTACTAGATGCTCCTTGGAAACTCTATGGGGCAGTTCTACTCTGTCCTATAGAGTCACTATGAGTCAGAATCCACTCGACAGCAGCGGGTTTTTCTTTTAAAGATAAAAGGTGGTGCAGGCCACACCCCAGGGAAACTCCCTTTACATTGGATCAGGGATGTGACCTGTGTGAGCGTGTTACATCCCACCCTAATCCTCTTCAACATAATCCAATCTTGCCTCCTTAACCACAGGCAGAGATTAGGATTTACAACATATAGGAAAATTATATCAATCACAAAATGGAGGACAACCACACAATACTGGGAATCATGGGCTAACCAAGCTGACACATATTTTTGGGGGACACAATTCAATCCATGACAAATGCCTTTCCTAATTCTGTCCATTTACCAGAAGAACTAGATGGTGCCCAGCTACCACCAATGACTGCCCTGACAGGGAACACGACAGAGAGTCCCTGATGGAGCTGGAGAAAATTGGGGTGTACAACTCAAATTCTAGTAAAAACAACTGACTTAATGGTCTGAGACTGGAGGGACCCTGGAAGACATGGCCCCCGGACTCTCTGTTAGCCCAGAACTGAAACCATTCCTGAAGCCAACTCTTCAGACAAGATTAGACTGGACTACGGGACATAAAATGATACTCGTGAAGAAAGTGCTTCTTAGCTCAAGTAGATACATGAGACTAAATGGGCAGCTGCTGTCCGGAGATGAGATGAGAAGGCAGAGAGGGTCAGGAGCTGGTTGAATGGACATGGGAATTCCGGGGTGGAATGGAGGAGTGTGCTGTCACATTAACAATGTGTGTATAAATTTTTGTGTGAGAAACTAACTTGAACTGTAAACTTGCACTTAAAGCACAATTAAAAAAAAGTAAAATAATTCTGTCCATTTAGTTAAACGCTGCCCATTCCACTGAGTCTAGTGTAAACCCCTACCCTCAAGCAGTATTCCCTTATCTTCCCAGGCCACAGCATCCTTCTCCTTCTACAAACTCCTGTGATGCTAGGAATGCACTGCTTTGCATAATTGCTAACGTGTTCATGAGTATTTGCCTTTTCCCTCCAACTGCTAGGAAGCTCCTTGTGAACCTCATTCACACCATGCTTCTCTGTTACCACCTCTGCCTATAAATGTTCAGCATACACTTTTGAGTCAAAGCATGAAATGTCCATATTTAGGTTAAGTTTTTATTTTATAATAACGATATTGGTGTTATTCTTATTTTGTGAGTCTCCTTGGGAAACCATTGGAGGGAGGAATACCAAAGCATAGCTTCTCATTGTTGTTATCAGCTAGGGTTTTGCCTTACATGTTATCTCTCAGCCAGAGGAATTCTCCAGCTGTGCTTGGGTGGTCTTTCCCCCTCACTGCTGCCCTAGGCCTTTGATCCTTGGGGCTAGGGTTTGGCACTCCTGCGTGGATGGCTTCAGTCAGAACTGGGGGATGGCTCTGCACCCTTCACATAAGTGAACATCTAGAGTCTGGAATTTTAGCTGCTCTAAGATTAAACAATGTGACAGCTCTGCGAATTGTCTTTCCTTATCTATTACACCAGGCCCCCAGAAGAGAATCTATGCTTTGTTATGGTCCCGACGGGCCTTCCACTTTTCCCCTCATTGATACGTAGTATGTATAGAATTGGAGTGCCTGGGTGGATGCACTTAGCTGCTAACTGAAAGGTTGAATGTTCAAATCTACCCAGAGGCACCTTGGAAGAAAAGCCTGGCAATCTACTTCCAAAAAATCAGCCATTGAAAACCCTACTCTGACACACATACAGTCACCATGAGTCAGAATCAACTCAACGGCAACTGGTGATCTATGGAATTTCCATGATCATCCGCCTTGTTTGTTTCCTCCTAAGATGTTTAATAATTATCTATACAAAGAAAAAAAAAAAAAAAAACCCACACATGAAAGGACCCTCAAGGGTATTGAAAGAAAGGAGAGGACTAGTCTCTGATACTCCTAGTACTCTTCCTATTAAAAACTTCTAACAATACTGAGTTTCTGTTTAGGGTGATGAAAAACATTTGGAAATGGATAGTGGTGATGCCTGCACACCATAGTGAGTAATTAATGTCACTAAAATTCACACTTAAAATGGTTGAAATGGCAAATGTTTTGTTATACATATTTTAGCACAATAAAATTTTAAAAAACATAATTAACTAGACGCTAAAAAGCAACAACAACAAACCACACACACACACACACACAAATTAAGAAGCACCGTTCATGGGCAATGATTCTGTCCCAAAGATTTACCCAAAACAAAAAACAAACGCAAACCCGCTGTTGTTGAATCAATTCTGACTCATAGAGACTCGATAGAACAGAGTAGAACTGCCCCGTGGGGTTTCCAGGGAACTGCTGGTGGATTCGAACGGCCAACCTTTTGGTTAGCAGCCGAGTTCTTAACCGCTGTGCCACCAGGGCTCCCCCAGGAATTTACTGGTAGTAAAACACTTGCCACAAACTTGCACTATCAATATAGTTTTTCTTGCTTTATAAGGGGAGGGAAGGAGAGATCCAGAGATGTGTTTGAACCTAGGTTCTGTCTGACTCTAGTAGCCGCATGTGCTGCTCTGATTCTGTGGCCTGGTCCACACAGGTCAGTCGGATCAGGTTAGTGACTGTCACTCCATAGATAAGAGGAGTGTGTGGGGGCGTGAGTTCAGAGAGATTTCTTTGGTTTTGCAAGGCCAGCATTTCCATGTCTCACCACATCCTCAACAGTATCAGCTGTCTCTCCCAATCTCTCTTCCCCACTTTTTCTTTGTAATAAATCCCTGACTTCCAGCTGGACCCTTGGCTACCTGAAATAAAGACTATCTTGCTTTGGACGCATCATCAGGAGGAATCAATTGCTAAGGGAAGACATCATGTTTGGGGAAGGAGAGGACTAGTGAGGGCAAGAGAGACCCTGCAGTGAGATGGACTGGCACAATCGCTGCAATGATGGACTGGGGCATGACGGTGATTGTGAAGATGATTCAAGGCCAGGCAACATTTCCTTCTGTTGTACACAAGGTCACCATGAGTTGGAGTCTACTTGATAGCCTCTATTTGTCTATCTATCTGTCTATATATCATCTTCCCACCTACCTACCCACTCATCCATCTATCCATCCATCTATCCATCTATCTATAACCCCATAAGGGTTAGGAAGCTGTGTCTAGGTACTTTGCCGCAGACAAATGATCTGAGGTTCGTACTGGAAACTTGCGCTCTGGTGGAGTGGGGATTGGAAGGAACGTTGTTTGGAGGATGACACAGACTGCAAGGTGGATACTAAGCAGCATGAGAATGGAGGGGAGAGGACACTTCTGAGAGGTTGCAGAAGTGAGATTTAGGACAATCTGAATGAAGGGGGTAGAGGGCAACAAAGGTAAAAATTAGAATTATGATTGGATCTTATCATGGATTGAATTGTGTCCCCCAAAAATGTCTGTCAGTCTGGCTAGTCCACGATTCCCAGTGTTGTGTGATTGTCCACCATTTTGTCATCTGATGTGATTTTCCTATGTGTTGTAAATCCTATCTCAATGATGTTAATGAGATGGGATTAGTGGCAGTTATGTTAATGAGGCAGGACTCAATCTACAAGATTGGATTGTGTGTTAAACCAATCTCTTTTGAGACATAAAAGAGAGAAGTGAGCAGAGAGAAATGGGGGTCTCATACCACCAAGAAAGTAGTACCAGGAGAAGTGTGTGTCCTTCAGACCTGGGGCCCCTGCACTGAGAAGCTCCTAGTCCAGGAGAAGATTGATGACAAAGACCTTCCTCCAGAGCCAACAGAGAGAGAAAAGCTTTCCCTGGAGCTGATGCCCTGCATTTGGACTTCCAGTCTACTTGTCTTCGAGAGAATAAACTTCTGTTTGTTGAAGCCATCCTCTTGTGGTATTTCGTTATAGCAGCACTAGATAACTAAGACAGACCTCTAAAGAAAAAAGTGTGAAAGAAATGACTGACTTCAAACTACAAATTTTCTTTTAATCTGTCTTAGAGACAGAAGAATGCTTCCATAAATGCAGCCCCAAGTGCCTTCCAAACCACCAGCTCAGATTGTCTCCTCATGAGAGACTGTGATCAGAGAACTCAGCCTAGCCCTGTCTGGATTTCTGGCTCGCAGAAACTGTGAGAAAATGAACATATATTGTTCTAAGCCACTTAAGTTTGGGGATAATTTGTTACGCAGCAATAGATAACTACTACACACTGCCCTTGAAGGGGCTGATGAGGCCAGCATGTGTGAACCATGGGAACTGAAAGTAGAAAATGGGTGTCGTCCCCCCTCACGAGGAAAACTAAGGTATAATTACCAGAAAGGGTATGGACTCTGGACCGGCAAAAGCACCAGATGTCCACCTCATACATTTATGTGGGAATGTAAGGAGGAAGCTGGAAACATGTAGACATGCGGACTTGGCAGTGATTCACGCAAAGGTGACTGCTGAAATAGTAAGAATGGATGAAACTGCCCCCAAAGAGAACCAAGGGCGGTTCTCTTGGGAATAACAACAATTAAGAGGCACATGGAAGGAGAGACAAAGGTGATTAAGTAAGGGCAAAGGCTTAGGAGTACATAAGCTTCATGCTGGACACAGAGTTTTGAACTGGTTTGTTCTGATTGGAACCCCTGATGATAATTTGCATTTCTGACAAGTTCCCAGGCGATGCTAATGCTGCTTGTTAGGGACCAATTCTGAGAACCACTAGTAGAATCAAACCAAACCCACTCCTGTCAAGTCGATTCCGACTCATAGCAACCCTATAGGACACAGTAGAACTGCCCCATAGGGTTTCCAAGAAGCGGCTGAAGGATTCAGACTGTTGACCTTTTGGTTAGCAGCCAAGCTCTTAACCACTGCATCACCAGGGGTCCGCTAGTATAGCAGTGGTTATTAAAATTTATTATGCACAAGAATCACCTGGGATCTTGTTAAAATGTAGATTCTGATTCAGTATGTCTGGGGTGGAAATTCAAATTCTCAGCAGGGGTTCAAACTGGAACGAACCTGTTCAAAGCCCTCCTTGAACAGAGTGAGCATATTGGGCCATGCATTTGAGGCATTACAGCCTTCTGTTAGAAATCTGTGGTATATTAGGAAGTCATCAACATAGAAATGATTCTTGAAGTCAGACCTGTGGATGTTTTCATCCTGTAAGAGAGTATGGATGGAGACGTGTGCCAAGGACAAGTCCCTGCAGAATGCATACATTTAGGCAACAAAGGGAGGAAGAGGTCCCAGAGGAAAGGAGCTGAGAAGGATTAGTTGGAGAGGTAGGAGGTGACCCAAGAGAGGCCAATCTCCCAGAAGCCTCTTGCATTTCAAGACTGGTATAGTCAATAGAGGCAAATGCTAAAGAGAGGTTGTGTGTTGTGAGAACTGAGAAGAGAATGGTAGATCAGTAGTGAGGAGGACATTGGTGGTCCTAGTGGGAATATTTCAGCAGAAATTGGGAAGAGAAGCCAGACTGCACAGGTTTAAGAATGGGTGGAATGTGAAGGAGAGATGTAGAAAGCAGATTAACATCCTGAGAAGTTTCGTGGCGGGTTGAGGGAAGACTTGAGCATATGTGTAGGTTGAGGGAAAAATTCTGGGCTATGTCTCTCCACTCCCATCTCACAGTAATTCAGTTGCCTTTCTTGAGTTCTATTATATCTTTCTGAGACAACAGGGTCCAAAACTGCCCACAGAATTTCTTTTCCTAGACTAGGTGTTGGCAAACTTCTGTTGTAAAGAGCCAGCTAGTAAACATATTAGGCTTTGCAGGCCATGTGGTTTCTGTAGCAACCACTCAACTTCAGCATAGACAATACATAAACAAATGAGCATAGCTTTGTTCCAATGAACTTTATTTACAAAAAAACAGGCCACAGGCTGTAGTTTGCTGATCCTTGCCCTACACTCTTGAAGAGGGATCAGAGATGTGATAAATGGGGCAACTGATGAGGCAAGGATAGGATCGAAACCTCAGGGGTTTACCTCAGAAAGAAGGTTCTTGCATCCATTTGGGCATCTGTTACAGTCTAACTTCCTGTTTATGTGTCCGCCTTGTACTCCTCAATGACGAGCTCCTGGGGGCCAGGAATGTTTTCCAGCAATGACTCTAGAACCTTCCACACAAGAAATGCTCGAACACGCAACTAGTTAAGAGAAGCAGGATAGCAAAAATATAAAAACCAAAAAAACCAAACCCGTTGCCATCGAGTTGATTCTAACTCAGACGACGCCATATATTACAGGGTAGAACTTTCCTCCATAGGGTTTTCTTGGCTGTAATCTTTATGGAAGCAGATTACCAGGCCTTTCTTCCATGGTGCTGCTGGGTGGCTTCTAATTGTCAACCCTTAGGTTAGTAGTCGAGTGCAAACTGTGCCACCCATAGAAGCTGATAAAGATATAGAGTCACCTTATTGTGGAAGGAGGGGAAATTGAAGGAGCTCACACGGAAAGGTCTCTATCATTGATGTTTAAAGAGGAAGGCAACTCTTTCTACAGCATTTTAGATGTAGTCCTTCCAAGAGGCAGAGGACTGGAGCAGTTGGTCTCCTCGTCTCACAATTCCAGAACTGTATGTGATGTACTCAAATAGGAAAGGAGGGCCCCGTGTCTGGTATGATCCTGGAGATTAGGGAGAGAGGCAAAAGGGGGCACCTCCAGAATGGTCTGGGACTTGCTGTGGGGATGGTGGGGAAAGGAGGCTACTGCAAACCCAGGCACATTCTGGAATTCCTGCAGGAGGAGGGAAAGACGTGAAAGTGGAGTGGGGTGGCTAGGAGCCAAGTAGCTCCTGGGTGCATTTTTTCACACTCCTGTAACAGGTTGGACCATGTCTGGCTATTCCTGGCTTTCCACGTTTGGCTCTTTCCCAAAAAGGGATGGGACCAAACAGGGGTTTGGAAGGTGGCGAATAAGAAGCGAAGCACTTCCCATGCAGCGCTCATACCTGGGCACTGGAAATCCAGAGACTGGAGATTGAGCTGAGAGGGACCAGGGGGAGTCCATCCTTTGATGGGGAACAGGGATTCCCTCTGCCCTGGAAAGGATGTCTGTGAAACTTAGCTAGGGGGACTGGAGAGAAGGGCAAAAGTAGAAGAGAGCTGAGAGTAGGGTAACTAGGGTAGCTGGATGAAGAGTTGGGAAGTGTCTCTTGGCCAAGAAGAGGCTAAAAGCATCTTCAAGAAAAACAATGTCTTTGGAGCTGAGCAGAGGCTAGTGGGAAGAGATCCAGATCTCCATGATCTATCCTAGCCTGCCTTTCCATCCTTGCTATATCCCCCTTCTTACATCCTAGGTTCCCACTGAATTTCTCACCAGTTCTAAGCATGCTCCACCATTTTGTGTTGAGCTCCAGCTTTTGTGTTGTTCCCTCTGTGTTGCAGGTCCTTGACCTCCTTCCTCCCCTCTTCTTGTGTATAAATCCTTTCCATTTTTCGAATCTCAGATACTACTCTTCCAGGGAGGCTTCTTGGGTGCCATTCCCGTTGGGAGCAACACTTGCCTCTGCTGAACTCCTTATCTTCTCTCACTAGAGAAGACGTTTAGCACTTTTCCCCTTGGTAGTAAAGAAGTATTGAGGACAGAAGCCATTTCCCAGGCTGCTTTGTGTCATCCCTTCACCCTTAGCACATTAGCCAGGGCAGAGGCCTTCCAGAGGTGGGGACTGAACAAATATTGTACAAGCTTGGGCTGGTGCAGCCACTTTCTTTAGCAGCTCCCTGAGACAGTTTTTTCTCTGCTAGGTAGGGTCCTGTATGGACTGGTCCTAGCCTGTAGCTACTAGAATCTGAGACACCCCACATACCTCCCCTCTCAGAGGCCCCAGCCCCTTGCTAACTCCGTTTCTTGGTCAGCCCAAGGATAAGCCCCAAATCACTCTTCTCCCACCCCACAGCTTCCTCTCCTCATTGTGGGGGATGCCACAAGGGGGTCTTTCAGCCACATCAGTTTAGGGAGCAGGCTGTGGACTGTCATGCTTTTGTAACCCTGGTATACCTGGGGGCTTTGGGTTTCATATGCTGGTCAGAGGGCCTATCTGGTCCCCCCATGGAGCTGCCCATCCCTTGGTATCAGTCACACTGTCTGATTTTGACCACAGCCTCCTATTTGCCCTCAGACAAGTTCATTTATTTAATAAACTTAATAGTGTACATGTGCATGTGCAAGAGCTCAAAGAGATGTAGTAAGTTTATGGGTGTATGTTAACGTGTGAATGAATATATTGATCTAATTGGTGCCCTTGGACAGGTGACATGCCCCCTACTGCCTGACATCTTGGCTTCTATCTTTGAAAAAACAAAGTGAGGCATATCTGTAAAATTTCCCTTCAGCCCTATTCTATTGTATAGTGGGTCTGTGCATCTCAACTTCCTTGTCAAAGCAGTGGTTGAAAGTCATAAAGAAAAGGGTTCCTGACAAAGATGGAAGAGATTGGAAACTCCTGTCCTGGGCATTGATGCGCTTAGGTGATTTGTAACTTGGATATGGAGGATTCTGCACCAAGATGAAGATAGAGAATTTTTATTCCCAACAAGAAACATAGAAAGTTATTATCCGCCAGCGGGACCACAAGGAATCTAGATCTGTGCTGTCCAATATGGTAGCCACTAGCCACATGTGGCTATTAAAATTAAAGAGCCAGTTACTCAGTTACACTTGCCACTTTTCAAGTGGTCAATAGCACATGTGGTTAGGGGTTACATTGTTGGACATTGCAGATACAGAACATTTCCATCTTCACAGAAACTTTCGTTGGAAAGCACTGTTCTAGACCCATCTTTTGCAAAGGAGAAAACTGAGGCCCAGAGAGGGGCATGACATCCCCAAACTTGTTATTGTTAGATCTGGGCCTCGCACTTTTCAGGCCTGACTCATTGCCCTATTCCTTGCAGCCTCCTTCCTCCATGGCCTCCCTGTTGTTGTTAGTTGCCATCAAGTTGATTGTGAATCAGGGCGACCCCATGTGCGCAGAGTAGAACTGCACTCCATAGGGTTTTCAAGGCTGTGATCTTTCGGAAGGGGATCACCAGGCCTGTCTTCCGAGGGGTCTCTGGTTAGTAGTCCAGCGCTTAACCACGTACGCTATCCAGGGACTCCCCATGGCCTCTCTGGGTTCCCCCAGTTCTGAGGCTCGTAGGCCCAGCATGTAGGTTGAGGCGCAGCAGGGCTGTGCGAGGCGATGTTTGTGACAGCAGAGCTCCAGATGCTGCACAGTCCAGGTCGGGTCAGACCTGCCCTGCGGCACTCAGGGAATAAATTAGCTCCTCTGAAGAGCCCCAGGTCTTCATTCCCGAGCTGCCCTCTTCCTGCCCAGCCCAGGGGGGCGAGGTGGCTCAGGAGCGCTCTCAGACCTCTGGCGAAGGGCTCAAAGGCTGCAGGGATGCTCCGATGGGTAAGCACTTGTGGCCCAGGAGGGCTTACAAGCTGGTAGGAAATTGCACCCCTTGCCTCGTCCAGGGTTTCAAGCCAGCGCAAGGGGCATCTGGGAAGAGGGTTTCTGGCAGCCCCACCTTGGGGCCGCATTTGGCGGGAACTGGATCAGCCTTTACCTGCAGCCTTGCTGAGAGCGCGATGGAGAGAGCCTGGAGAGGGGCGTCTCGGGATGGAGGAGGCGGCGCGAGGCCAGGGGAGGGGGCGTCGGGAGCTCCCTGACCTCGCGAGCGGCTGGGAGGTGGAGGAGTTGGGGGTTGGGGGAGAAGAGGGGAGTCCGGCAGCCAATGGGAGGGAGGATCTCGTTTCAAAAGGGTTAACCGGCAGCCAATGGGAGCCTGGGGGAGCGGATCCTGCTCACTCCATTCAAGAATCCCAAGTATTCAAGATGGACGGCAGGGAGTGTGGAAGGAGAAAGGGGGCTTGGGGGGCAGAGCTAGGAGAGCGGCCGCGGCTTGGGGCGCAGCGGCCGGCGGGCCCCGGAGCCCCCATCCTAGTGGCGGGGGCACGGGCGGCGGCAGCGCTCCAAGCCCGGCCTGGGCAAGGGGCTACCGGGGGCGGGAGGGCGTGAGCGCGGGGAGCGAGGCCGGGGAGGGAGGGCTGGGTAGAGAAAGAGCCCGGGAAGAAGGAGGTGGCGGGCAAGGAACGTAACGAAGAGCAGTGTGTAGTGTCGTGAGCGCCCCGAAGGGTAACGCCGCTGGTTTTCGGTTTTCTTCTCTCTCGGTGGAGGGGGCGGTGGGTCTGGGCGCTTTCTCTCGGCTTCTTTTCTCCCTTTTTCTCCTCCACTTGTGGGCATCTCTTCTGTATTTTCCTTTCGGAACAACTGTAACTGGGAATCCCTGGCCGTGGCTGGCTGGGGTGGCCGCCCTGTCATTTTCCTTGGGGGGTGTGGTGGGGAGGGTCGGGGGGCTCTGGGGGACACCTCTGAGGCTGGACCATCTGTCTGTGCCTAGGCGTGTGTGCGAGGGTTGGGGGACAGAGGACTTGGCGGGTGTATTCGGAAGGGAACCCGGTGGCTGAAGCAGGGCAGGAGGGAGTTCTGCGTCTTGAGAAGTTGTGGAGTGAGTCAAGGGGCTGTGAGGTCCGCCCCTGAGCTAAGAGTTGTGAGGTACTAACGGGGTGCAGGGATGTGGGGGAGCCATGTGCATTCACACTCCAGTTCTTGCTCTTTAGGTAAGTGTGTGATGAGGGCTGAGTTGAGCACCAAGGATGGCGAGAGTTTGTGTGTGTGTGTGTGTGTGTGTGTGTGTGTGTGGTCCAGTCTCGAGGTGTTTGTGGGGGGAGTACAGTTGGGTGTTGAAGGGGAGCGCCCCCCCACTTCTCAGCTGCCGTTCTCATCCCATTCACAGAACATGGCTTTCAGGACCCTCCTGGTCTCCTCCTCCGGTCGCCATGGCTGCGGGGAGGGGGTGGGAGGAGACAGTCGGGGCCGGCCCCCTGCCCCTGCTGCTCCAGCTAACCTTCCACCTGCCCTTTTTCTCCCTTCCACAGGCTGGGCCCCATCCCCTGCTGCTCTGGGGGGCAGGGGCAGGAAGATGGTGGCCAATGAGGAGGGGGAGCGGAGAGAATTTGAGCCGGGCCTCCCCTCCCCCATTTCCTCCTCGATCTCTACACCCGCTTCTGGAAGGAGCTGGGGGATGGCTCCTAGGCCCGAGGTGGGGGAGGGGCCCTGCTGGCTGGTGAATCGCAGGGCTTGCTCCTCAGGAATGAGTTGGGTGTGTGAGAGCTAAGTGGAGAGCTGAGGGGATCTTGGTCCCAGCCCCCTCTCTCTTCCTGCCTTAAGGGGAGAGAGAGCTGGGAACTCCTTGGGGAAGAATCTTCCCCTAGCCTCCCTCCACCCTGCCGGGCAGCCCTGTCTTTGCCTCTTTGCCTCCTGTTGGCGTGATCCATTTCCCAGCGGGACTGGTTTGCCCAACCCCAGGAGCAGAGGCCTGGTGACTGACCCCAGCAAGGCCTTCGTTTCCGCCCATTAGAACTGTGCAAACTGTGGGACCGGGCCCCATGTTTGCGGAATACAGGAACAAACTCTGCCTGGGAAGGAGGGAGAGAACCTCTCCTGTTTCCTGAGGGGGTGGGAGGAGGCTAGAGGGGAAGCCCAGAGGAAGAGCTCCCAACTGGAATTCTGTCCGCCATGCCTCCTGCTGGCTGTGGAGCGGGGACGGCTTCTCCCAGAGGCTGATCCTTCACTTGGAGGCCCTCTTTGCTCAGTGCACTGGAGGAATCACCCCACAGCCTCTCTCCCTCTGGGCTATTAAGAGTGATGGTGCACACAGTTCCCCAGGTCAGAACTGTTGCTGAGGCTCAGGGGCCACTGTCCCAGCGTGGGATGTACCAGGCTGGAGCTCTGGACCTGTGGATATCCAGGTGTCCCTCCAGGGCAGCCTCCTGGCTTTGCCTTTTAATCAGTCTCTGGATTGTTGGTCCTGAACTGAAGGCCCCTGGGTTAGGAAAGGCAGGAGAAGTACTGGGTGAAGTTGAAGGCTCCTCAACCGAGGAGTCCCTGGATAGGACCAGAAACAACTCACATCCTAGTTCCCCAGCCAACAAAAGCCTACCCCAACTCTCAATACAAGAGGGAATAGTCCTCCCATTTTGTTTAATTCCGAATCCATAAAGTGCTTCTTTGAAGACCTCCAAATGGAGACGGAGTGAGACTTCATCATCAGCTTCTACATCCAGACCTGGAAGCTTCTCTCTGCTGCCTGGGGACCTGTGACAACACTCCCCCACCCCTGGTCCTGGAGATTTATCTGAGATTGTCCAAAACTCCCCTTTAACTAAACTAAAAGGGAAGAGAGCTCTAGAACAGTGAAGAGTAGAAGATTCTCTTGTCCTGGTTGGCAAGTTCCTTTCTAGAAGGGAAGCTGACAAAAATATGAATCTAGATAAAGGCTCCCACAAGTGTCCCCCAAACTGTTGACCTTTCTACCAGACACTTCCTGTGAGGATTCAAGGATTGAGCACCAAGTTCAAGGTATTCCTTCAGCTGTCTCCACAGACCCTGTCCCCACCACTGAAACCTCAAAGAACAAGGGAGGGTCTTCTCTGTGCTGGGAAGGGGATGAGGGAGAAGGCATAAGGAGGAATGCAGAGAAGACAGGATTAACACTGAGAAAAGGACCAGAAGGGAGGAAAGCTGAAGTGAATGAAGATGAAAAAGGGCAGAGGGAGGCCCAGAGGGCTGGGAAAGGGGTGAGGAGGCAGAGCCAGCGCCTCTGCTGCTGGCCAGAGCTCTTTTCACATTGTGCTACTGTCTGCACCTATCACTAGCAGTGCAATGTTAAAAGGGCATTGGCCGGGTAGTGCTACCCAGCGTCGGCTGCCTCCTCAGGGTGGTGACTTCCTCTCCCATCTGGGCACCAATCAGCTACCCTGGTGGGGATTTGGGAAGCCCACTATTACTAGTCTTACTAATAGCTCACATTTATGGAGCCACTTTCACGTGCAGTGTATATGCTAGACACCGCCTACCTTGTTGTGAACCCTAATCACTTGGCAAGTATTACACCCATTTTACAGGTGACAGTAACAGGTCCAGAAAGGCTTAAGCAGTATGGCCAAGGTTATACACCTATTCACTTGTAGATCCTAGATATAATCAATCCTATCCTAAGTGTGACCACTCTCCCATATTTTTGTAGATCCATCTGGGGAGCTTTGAGTAGGATTTCTCTTCTGGGGGAGTTCCTGGGTTGTGCAAATTGTTAACCCGCACACTTGGCTGCTAACTGAAAGGTTGGAGGTTCGAGTCCACCCAGAGGCACCGGAGAATAAAGGACTGGTGATCTACTTCCCCAAAATCAGCCGTTGAAAACCCTATGGAGCACAGTTCTGCTCTGACACACATGGGGTCGCCATGAGTCCGAAATCAGTTCATGGCAGCTGGTTTTGCTTCTGGGAGAGGGCATGATCTGAGGGGCAGAAGGTTTTGAATGCCATCTGGTGGTTGTATGAGGGTATCTTCCAAAGTCTCAAGCCTTTAAGGATAAAAGTGGCAGCCTGTTAGCGAAGGAGGAAACCAGTTTCCGAACTCAACCTGGGATGGAGTGTGGGTAGAGGAGGTTGGGAGGATCCCTCCATCACTTCTGTGAAGCCTTCCTTGACTCCTCAAATACAGGCTAAATTCCTCTCCTTTGAGCTCCCAGAAAATGGGTAACAGACTGCTCCCCAGAGAAGCACCCCTTATCTGCAGCTCCTTCCCTGGCTCTCAGGGCATGGAAAGAAGACCTCATTGCTCTCCTGACTCCACTTGCCTTCTTGGTCACAGGGTACTTGATGATGACTGAGAGTGTACCTGTCTGGGTATCCAAGATTTGGACAGAGCTGTCCATGGCCTGATCTAAGCTTTAAAGATTAAAAACGATCCTTTGAGCCAAGCCCATAGAGTGATTCTTCCAAAGGCGATTATAAGGAACTTGAGAGCAGTGACTATCCCATTTACTGCTCTTTGTCTCCCGTAGCACTTAGTTGGCTTAACAAGAACTTGTTAAAGTGAATTGAGAGACGGCATATTTGGTGAGCTTCTTTAAGAAAGCAGCTAGTTTGGGCCCAATTTCTAAGGGTACAGCTTAGGGCTTAAGAAGACTTCCCGAACTTTGGCCAGAGTTGAAGCCAAGAGGGCTAGGGTTTCTGGGTCCCTTGCTTGAGCCCACGAGAAGAATCGGGGCATCATCAGATATGTAGACACTGAAGGATGGGACAGACGCCCCTGAAGCCTCTAGGATGGGGGGTGCTGGATATCATTCCTCCATGGCTTGCATTTTCCCCTTTCCGTGCTCTTCTCTGTCTTCCAGTTGTTTCCTCCTTTCTCCCGCCAGACAGCCAGTCCAGTTTTACCTTGACAACAGTATTCCCGATGCCCCTTACCTTCTACAGTCTATTAAAACTTCTATTTGAGCCTCCTCTCTGATGATACCACTCCCAGTCAAACCCCAAACCCATTGCTGTTGAGTCGTCAGGAACCTTAGAGGACAGAGTAGAACTCCCCCCATACCATTTCCAAGGCCATAAATCTATGGAAGCCGACTGACACATCTTTCTCCTGCAGAGGGGCTGGTGGGTTCAAACAGCTGACTTCGGTTAGCAGCCAAGCGCTTAACCACTTCGCTACCAGAGCTTCTCCCCAATGCCCTAGGGATGAAATCTAGATTCCCTAAATGGTTTCTGGTCACTGCCTGTCTCCTATTTCATCTCTTGCCTCTCCTCACTCATGTGCACCTGTACTTAAGCCATAGGGAACTTTTGTTTCTTCCTCAAATGAAGTAAGCTCAAGCCTCGACATAATACACACAGTTCCCTCTACCTGATATACTCTCCCACTCTACTTTTTGTCCACCCAGCTTCTGATCTTTCAAGTGCCATCATAGTCATTACTTTTGCGAAGCCTTCCTTGACTCCTCAAATCTAGGCTAAATTATTAAATCCCTGCTCAGAGCTCTATGGGCTTGGCTCAAGGGATCACCTACTGGAATTGCCTGGTTATTTTGTCGCCCCCACTCGACCATGAGCTCCCTGAAGTCAGGCCTGGTTCACCATTGCTTCCCCAGTACTGAACACAATGCCTGGCAAGTAGTAGGCGCTCTAGAAATATTTGTATCAATGAGTGCATCTGAAATAACAACATAGCTTACAAAGCATGGTTTTTATGCTGTGTATGGCTCCCATGCAGGTGCCTAGAACTAAGCAATAGGACTTTCACGTCACTGCCAAAAAAATGCCCTTGGCTCATGGTTGCATTGATGCTGCAGATTTGAGTTGTTTTGTTCCACTTGCTATCAACTGCCAGAGCAGTGCCTTGGCTGATTGATTTTTCTATTAGCCTTAAGTGTGGCCGTGAGCTGACCAAAACATTACAGAACCAAGCTTAAAATAGGATCCAATGAAACTGTTCTGGGATCAGTTTCCTCCAGCTGCCCAATCCTGGATCCAGGCACAAATTGATTCATTGTCAAAGGTTCCAGAAGATAGAAGCTGCTTTGGATGCTTCAGCTGGAATACAGCTCACAAAACCCATCCCTCTTACTGAGCAAAACGTCACCTGAATACCCATTCCTGGTAAAACAAGTGGCCCTGGGTGGCGCAAACAGTTTTCGATCAACTGAAAGGTTGGTGCTTTGAACCCAGCCAGTGGTGCTGCGGAAGAAAGACCTGGGGATCTACTTTGGTAGAATTCCAAAACTCCTTGCTATTGATTAGTTCCAACTCATGGCAACCTATGTGTGACAGAATAGAACTACTCCATAGGGTTTTCTTGACTGTAATCTTTTGAAAACCACATGGAGTGCAGTTCTTGACACAGATGGGGTCGCCATGAGTTGGAATTGACTAGACAGGCTCTTTTTGGTTTGTAAAAGCTCAAGTGGGATCTCACGACGGACGAAGTAACTCTGCTGCCCTCTTGTGGCATGAAAGGACAGGCCCCAGGGGGGTGTGACTGAATGGGACTGTATGATCCATGCACGAGGAAGGAAAGTCAGAGGACAGAGCTCCTCACAGTTGCTTTTCCCCTTTTTATTAAAAATAGACCCAAACACTTTATGTATCATACAAAAGTTTCGTTCGCTGGTGGCAGCCACGGGAAAGACCGGCCCCGTAGCACTGATTTCCCACCTCCCCTTCAGGGAACTGGGTCCCGAGAAGCAGTGGCTGGGCCTCGGAGAATGCCCACAAAGACTGCTCACTCTGGGAACAGCCAGCTGCGGATGGGAGTGGGCACTGTTCCAGGGACAGCTTACCCCACGCCACCCCACCCTACCCCACGGCAAAGGTTAGCTACTCCAAAGTGCCTCTTCAGTGCCAAGATAAACTAACAAGTAGAGTGAAATGGAAACCCCTCTGATCCTTTATGTTTTCCCAGGGTCTGGGATTTGGGTTTTTCCTTCCACCCCTGAGTCCCTTCTCCTGTGACTGGGGGTGGGAAACTGTTTCCCTTCAGAGAGTCTGGTCCCTCCTGATGTCTGAGGCCAAAATGCCATTCCAACCCAAGCCTTTCCTCATCTGCTATTCTCCTGTGGCCTGAGTTCTACCAGCCCTGTGACCCAAGGTTGTCCTCTGTTCGATCAAGAAGAGGTGGGGCAAAAACTGACTCCTCCCACAGTCCTCTCTGCCTGAGTCTACGCCCTGCCATTGCTTCAATTTTCAGGACCTTGGGGTCCTACAGCCACCCCTTTTACCCTGTCTGTCTCTCCCTGACTGCTGCCCACTCCTGAGCCTTGAACACCCCTGGGGTACCCCAGGCCCCTGTTCCAAAAGGGGCCTGGTAGTGATGAGGTGAGGGCAGGGGAGTGGTTGGTTGGAGCCGGGTTTCCCCCAGGGGTGGGCAGTACTCATGCTGGTATAGACTGCTTGGCAGGGCCAGGGGGCATGTGTGGGGTAGGATGGGGCATGCGGAGGAAGGGCACAGCCTGCCTGAGCCCCTCAGTCCCAGCCGTTGTCCTTCACCATGTGTGACATTTCAATGATGTACTTCCCTTCCTTGTACTTCTGGCTCGTCTCAAAAGCTTGTTCCTGGTGGAGGGGGAAGCAGTGAATATTGGACAAAGCAGTCCCCCTCCAGGTCCTACTACCACCTATATTGCCTTTGCCCCAAGTGCCCCCACGCCAGTCCAACCCAGTTACTAGCTCCCTCTTTGGACCATGCAAAGACCTAACTGGTGGCCACTGAGGCATGGAGGGCCATGGGGACTGTGCATTTAGAGGATGGCCCTGTTTCCTGGGTACTTACATATTTCCAACCCAGCGTGGTTTTGCAGCTCTCACAGAAAATATCAGCTACCGAGTGGAGCCCCGTGAGCAGGAGGCGCTGTTCGGCTGGCCCACAGCCCACGTTGACCCTGTCCCAGGAAACAGGAAGGACCCAGCACCCAGTGGGGTGGCTCAGTCAGTCCAGCCCCCCACCAACCCAGAGGAACTTCTATCTGGAGAGAGCTTGACCCGCCCTGCCTTTAGCAGTCCACCCCTTTATCACTCGTGCCTGGGCCTTCTTTCTCCAACACTATGATTCTCTGCCCAGAACTTCCCACAAGAGAACTGCAGACAGATTTTTCTGAACCCCTTTGCAAAAGGGGAGGCCGAGCAGAAGATGCAAGATGACCTTCTGATGGCTCTTCCCCCTGTCTCCACAGGGGAAGAAAATTCATACACACCAGCATATACACTCAAGGAAAGAGGTAGTAGACTCACACGGAGTTAAACAGGTAGGCTCGGCCATGGCTTCCTTGGAAGGACTGTGGAGACATAGGACAGACAGTGACTACCTGGTAGCCTTGGCCCCAGTGCCTGAATCCCCGCAAGGGCATGGGAGAGGAAGGGCTTTATTAGCTCCCTGCTAGGTGATGTTGGCACAAGCCTGGTGTGTGTGTTTGAGGCGGGAGTGACAGGGGTCCCCATTTAGCATACCTTGGAAATAAGCTCATCATGTTTAGCCAGGTGCGCACGGCAGTGGACGCAGCTGTAAGTGCGGTGGCAGCGGGGCAGGTAGCTGCGGAAAGTCTTGGCGGGGAGGCAGGCAGGGCCCGGGCCAGGGTCACAACTGGGCATGACGGGCTGGAGGACGATGCCCTGGCGGGCTGGAGGGGCTGGTGCTGTGCAGCCCCCACACAGACGATCGCAGGTGAAGCAGCGGAGCAGGTTGGCTAGAGCCGTGTTTCAGGGCAGGAGAAATGTGGGGGGGCTGCCCGGCCAGGGCCCCCCCAGACGAGAACCAGACAGAAATGGAAGTCACCTGGGAAGAGGTGAAGGCGCATCAGGAGAGCTGTGACCTCGTGGGAAGCTCCTCAGGGGATGAAGCTGAGGCTCAGCTCACCTCCACCCCTACTTCCCCCATCACCGGCACCCTCCCCAGCATCCAGTAGCACTGTGTCTCCCTGCCCCTTGGATTCCAGTTCTGCTCTGGCAAGCCTGGCAGCAGTTCCAGGCTTCTGGCGCCATAGCCAGGGAGCTGGTGTCTCGCCCTCCTGGGGTGGTAGCAGCCTCCACCATTTTCCACTGAGAGCAGTCCGCTGGCACAGATGCTGCCATGGGAGCAACGTCAAGTGCAAGCACCCTCTCCTTGGTGTTCAGTTCTTCCGTGAGGCATTGCATCTCGTAGGCATTTGTAGGCACTGTGTCACTGGGCCTCAAGGCTTTTGAAAAGATAGGGATGCTTGGTGGTTTTCTTTTGCATGACCTCCATTTCCAATACAATTGGCCCTTCATACATTCATGTGGGAAGTATAGGCACAGGGCTGGATTACCCAATAAGCAAGGTACCCATGGGCCCAATAGTGTCTGCTCACTACAGATTAGCGAGTAAATACAATTAAGCCCGTGCGTACCTTACTCAATGCAAACCGGTGCATAATGTGCTTACTGGTTAATCTGCCCCTGGACAGGCATGATAACGGAGGGAGAAGGAGAGCAGGCATACAGGTACCCACCTGCTTCAGCCCTTTCCTGGGACCTGGGGGGTGGGGGGCTGCGTTCTGGGACTCTTCACTAGAACTTTATGGATGTCTTGATACAGAGAACCTCGGATGTAGCCATTCCCAAGTCCTGCGCCTTGCGCCACTCAGTCCAGTCCAGCAGAAGCACCTGGCTGTCTTCCCAGCCTCTGGCCCCCTTAGTCCTTCTATACTCTACTCTGCTTACCATTGCCTTAGCCCTCAGTCAAGGGCTTAGGTACCCAGCCATGGGAGAGAAAACATGCTTCCTTCAGACAAATCAGACAGATGGAACCAATGGGAAGTGGGTAACACTCGCGGCAGGGAAGCCAGATCTCCTGGGCTGAACAGGGCCGTATGATGTAGTGTGAAAGCAGCGTCCACTATGAACAGGGGAGGCTGGGGGGTGGGGGGTGGTGGTGCTTATTTTCAAAAGCAGTGCTTTGGAGCCCAAGGCAGAGAATGTTTTCCCCACCTTCTCCCAGGGGCAGGCGCTGACAGCAGTGACCCTGTGGGTGACTGAAGATGAAAGAGTTGCTGGTTCTAATGAGGAATCTTGAAGAAGCTGTTGTTATCTGTCCAAAGCGGCTGGGGCGCTGGAGGCTAAGGATAAGTAGGGAGGTGTCCTTTGCTAGCTCTGATAAGCAGGTGAGGTGCTGCCTTCTTCTTCTGGGGCCTTCTGGCCCATGGTGGGTAGGAAGCCAAGTCTGGTTCAGAGATGCCAGCTAGGTGCTCCGGCACTGCTAGACCAGTAAGCCGAGAAGAGGGAGTGTACTCCAATTAGCCAGTGCAAACAGGCACTCCTCGTCCTGTCCTCTGCGGTGGCCACAAGCAGCCCAATTGCTCCACTCTGCTCAGGCCGCCAGGCAGTCTCCACAGAAGCCCGTTAGAGACCATCTTCGGTTTCAAGTCCTCTCCTCCTGGCTGGGCTCCAGGAAGACACCTTGGGTTGATCCAGGGTGACATTGGGTTCTGGCCGCAAGGAACAAGGCCTCCTCGCTGGCCAGCAGACCACTGTCCGACGTCCACTTCACGTTCTGCCATCAACTTGGCCTGCGAGCTGCCCTCGGTCCCGCATCACCTAGCAACACCTTCTTCCAGGGCCGGAAGGGGGGCCGGCCCAGGTGCCTGCCCGAGCTCCTTCTTCCCCCGCTGTCACGCCTCCCTCCCGCCCCCCCCACCCTTCCCTGCCAAGCCAAGAAGAGGCTGCACCGAAGGCCAGAGAAGCACAGAAGGGGGATTAGGAGTCATTTCTTCCCCCGGCTGAGATCACAGGGAGAAGCAAGGTGGACAAATGACCGGGGGACAACAAAGGCGAGGTGAGCGCTGGGGGAAGGAGGTGGACCCAGACGTGAGACCAGGCTGGACCGGAGGGGTGGGGTGGGGGGGAGGGAGGATCTGTGCACCCAGCGCTGACAGCAGAGGCGCCCAGGCGGAGGCTCGAGGAACCAGGTGCGAATCCCGTGCCTAGCAGGAAAAAAAAAAAAAAAAAGCGAGGGGGAAGGGGACACCTGCTCCCAACGGATTTGCTCTTCAACTCAGAGGCTCCGGGCCCCCACCCTCCGGGCTGGCCTGCTTCGTGTGGTATGGTCCAAACAATTAGCAGCGCAGTCAGCTCCCCGGGCGGTCTTTGGGGGGTCTGCACCAGCGGCAAAACAATAAACAGTGACGCCTGATGCTGCAGCCGAAGTTGCCGGGAAAGAAGTGCGGGAACAGTCAGAGCTTGGAGAGGGATGGAGGAGCCGAGAGAGAGGAGCGGAGGCAGCGGGGAGGGGGAAGGGAGGGCAGAGGGTGGATGAATAACGCTTTTGCCGAGGGGAGAAAGCAACACGCAGCAGGAGGAGGAAATTTGCAAAGCGGGGGGAAATTCAGTTGGAGAAGGGCTGCCCCCTCACCTTGAGGTCTGCTCCAGAGATCTCCGTCTATCTCTCTCTCTCTCTCTCTCTCTCAACCTCTCTGCTCACTCTTCTCTCTTCTCTTTCTGCTCCTTCAATTGGGAAGGGGATGGGGGTTGGGGAGGATAGTTAGGGGGTTCAAGATGAGGGGCTGCAAAGTTGACCATCTGCTGGGGGGCCAGAGGTTGTCTCTCGTTCCGAGCTTCGGTCTGTGGGTGAATGTGGCTGTGTGTTGTGGAGCTGCATCATAACACTGTGAGTCATCCGTCCCCCACCCCCCTCACCTCCCACGTCAGAGCAGGGCTGGGAGACACAGGAGGCGGGCAGGGAGGAAGGGAGGGGGCTGGGGAATGATGCAAAGGGACAGGGGGACCAGAGGAAAGGCAGGTGGCTGAGGAGAGAGGCAGTGTGGCCAAAGAGCTAGGAAGAGCCTGGGGGAAGGACAGGGCTGGGTGGGGATGGAGTAAGGATGGCAGAGCTGGAAGAAAGGTGGCCAGGCCAGTGACAGCTGGATGCAGAGTCAGGCACTCATACACACATTCAAGATGATACATTTTCCCATTTCATCTCGGACACCAGCCCTGAGGCAGGGAAAAGAAGGATGGACTAATTGTTACAGATGGCAAACTCAAGCCTCAGTTTAATACCCATGAAGGAGTCATAGACCACCTCTGACATCTCACATGCAGGGATCTCTTATCTCCCACCTCCAGATTACTAATGCTTCATGAACTGAGGCACCCACATTACATAAGGTTCTCTCCTGGGCTATAAACTTTCTGAGGCAGGTCCTCTGGGAAGTCCTCTGTGCATCCCAGGACTGCAGTACCTTGCGCAGAGTTGTGCATCCAGAAGATGTTCACAAAATAGTAGCTGAGTTGCATCTTCAGACCGGGACCAAGTGTGTGGCTTTGGTCTCAAAGAGACCTGAGTTGGAATCCTAGCTCTGCCAGTAACTTACCAGCAACCACAGGGCAAGTTACTGATCCTCTTTGTGCCTGAGTTTTCCTCTTCTGTTAAATGAAACTAATAACATTTACCTCATGAAGATGTGAGGTTAAAGTGAGATAACATGTAAATCTCTAAAAAGTGTCTGGCACGTGATAGGTACTACTTAGTAAACAATGTTGTTGTTGTTGTCAGCTGCCATTGAGTTGGCCCCCACCCATGCGCAACGGAACTAAACGCTTCCTGATCCTATGCCATTCCCATGATGGATTGAGGATCAGACTGTTGTAATCCATGGGGTTGTCACTGGCTAATTTTTGGAAGTAAATTGCCAGGCCTTTCTTCCCAGTTGGTCTTAGTCTGGAAGCTCCACTGAAACCTGTTTAGCATCATAGCAACACCTAAGCCCCCACTGACAGGCGGATGGTGGCTTCGCATGAGGTGCATTGGCTAGGCGAGAATCAAACCCAGGTCTCCTGCATAGAAGGTGAGAATTCTACCACTGAACCACCACTTCCCTCTAGTAAACAGTAGTTATCATTATTTCTAAACAGCATCTTCCTCAAACAGAGACTTGTACACCAATGTTCATTGTGGCATTATTCACAATAGCCAAAAGGTGGAAACAACCCAAATGTCCATCAGCAGATGAATGGATAAACAAATGTGGTATATACATCCGATGAAATGTTATTCAGCCATAAAAAGGCATGAAGTTCTAACACATGCTGTGATATGGATGAGCCTTGAAACATGCTAAGTGAAAGAAGCCAGACAGAAAAAGACAAATATCATATGATCCCACTTACATGAAATATCTAGACTAGGCAAATGCATTGAGACAAAGTAGATTAGTGGTTACCATGGGCTGGGGGGAGGGGAAGATGGGGAGTTAATAGGGACAGAGTTTCTGTTTGGGGTGCTGAAAAAGTTTAGGAAACAAATAGCAGCAATGGTTACACAACATTGTGAATATAATGTC
Organism: Trichechus manatus latirostris; assembly: GCF_000243295.1. Lineage (NCBI taxonomy): Eukaryota > Metazoa > Chordata > Mammalia > Sirenia > Trichechidae > Trichechus > Trichechus manatus. Next base: position 2,715,778 of record NW_004444172.1, read on the forward strand.
ACTGAATTCTACACTTAAACATAGTTAAAATGGCAAAGTTTGTGTTATACATATTTGTTTACAATAAAAATAATAATGATTAGATTAATGATAAAAGCTATTTGCTGAGCACACACACACACACACAAAAACCCAAAACAATAAAACCAGCATTCTCAGCTTATTACCCCTAAACCCAGAGATTTACTATTAGATTCTTAATGTCTCAAGAGACACACGGCAAATTTGTGTCTTATGAAGAAATTACATCTTTTGTGCTGCCATCTTTCTATCAGTTTCTAGTTAAATTTAATTTGTCTCAGAATATTTCAGAGGCTAACATTCAGAAAGTGAAGTGCTTGTGTGTGGTTTGTTTTTCACTTGCAAGGAGGGACAGAAAGTTAAGGGCATTTGTAATGGGAGGCATTGCTAGCTGGTAACCAAAAAAAAAAGGAATTCTGAATATTTAATCAGGGAAGGTTCTAGGGTTTAAGGTAAATTCTGAAAAACACAAAGTGGGTATCTTTAGAGATGGTACCAGAGGGAGAGCTGGGTAAAGAAAGAATTCAGAAATGTACTTGTTCGGGCCACCGATGAGAAAGGAAATGTAAGTGGAGGAGGAATTTGAGGAGCCATTGTTGAGGAGAACAATGGGAAGTGGGAAAAGAAAGGTGAATAGCTTTCAGGGCGAGGATTGGAAATTTGGAAGCAAAAAGGATACCAATGAATTTAAATCAACTCAGGAAGAAAATGATCAAGGATTTAGCCAGGAGAGGAGAATGAGAAGGACATACGAGGATGGTATTATTATTTATGGTTGGGGTGGCGATGATAGGAGTGCTAGGTGAATGATTGAAAGGGAGTAAAGGAGAGAGTAGGCAAGCACAGAAGCTTTACAGGTTGTGCCTGATTCTGTATTTAAGAAGCAAAATGGAGAGGAGTCTAAAAAAGGAAGGATGTTCTTCTCCCTAACTTCAGCTTGAGATGGCCATACTATACCCAAATAAAGATGACCTTCAAAAAATTGAGAGAAATTGCCTCAAGCAAAGGGAGAGAGTAGGGTGGTGAAGAAAAACAGATTTGGGAGATATATTGCATGGATTTGGACAGGATGAGATCACTGAGGGAGAAAATTTGCAAAGGGGAAACTTCACCTGGATTTTTGAAAAATGATGAAAGATTGTTGTTGCTGTTAACTGCTGTCGAGTCTGCCCCCAACTCATGGAGACCGCATGTACAATGGCATCCAACTGTGATGATCCGTAGGATTTTCACTGGCCAGTTTTCAGAAGTAGATAGCCAGGCCTTTCTTCCTAGTCTTGGTCTGGAATCTCCACTGAAACCTGTTTAGCATCACAGCAACACACAAGCCTCCACTGACAGGTAAGTGGTGGCTGTGCATGAGGTGCATTGACTGGGAATTGAACCTGGGTCTCTTGCATAGAAGATGAGAATTCTACCACTGAACCATCACTGCCCTCAGATGCAATTTCGACGGCAATTTTTTTTAAAATAATTAATTGGAGAAGGAATGCGTGCATGATGAATAAATGAAATAATTAAAGCAGACTCTCAAAGAAAACAGAGAAGTGAGAGCTGCACTACTTGGAAAGTGAGTGCTAAGGCAGGGCGAGCAAGAGAAAGGCAAACCAGTAAATCTTCACAAGTTCGTCGGTAGGGATTAATCACATGAGCTGGACTCAAAAAAGTACTCACTTGTAAAGAGGGGATAGCAATTATAGTACCTACCTCACAGGATTCTTATGAGGATTAAATGAATTTACATCTGTAAAGTGCATAAAACAGTGCCTGGCACCTAGCACTGTTTACACTAGACTTGGACACCAAAACCCAGGGTTTGAGTCCTAGCTCGACTACTTACTGTGAAAGCTTGGGCAAGCCCCTTCACCTCAGTTTCCTTCCCCATTTGAAACTGGACATAATAAAGCTAACTTTACAGGGTGAAAGAAGGGCTTCGAAAAATGTAAAATACTGTACAAATGGATGGCATTATTATATCTTGTCACCCCCCCCCCCCACAGCCTATAATAAAAACTTAATAGCTTTTTTTTTACTTGCTTTCTATGGGACAGACATTGCGCTTAGTGCTTTACTTGCATATCCCCTTCAATCTTCAAAACAACCCTAAGAGGTTGGGTACTGTTATTATAGCCATTTTACATACAAGGAACCGCGTCTCAGAGCGTTTAATTTCCCGCTCCGTGGGAGAAGGTTGTTGGATAATGAGGAACTTATAAGAAAACTGAAAGAAATATCTTGGAAATTTATTTTTATTTTAAAAAGTATATTTTTGAATGCCTTGTATGTGCCAAGCACTGTGCCAGATAGGGGATGACACGTCAGCTTAGCTCCTGGCAGGCCGTTTTCCTCCACTTTCCGTATCCCTCCGTGCCCAAACGGAGTTTTTCTAATTTCCCCACTTCCTGGCCTGAGGTCCAGGCAAGCGGACCACCGTGGGACCCACAAAGTGGGTGCCCTGCCTTGCCGGCCGCAGTAACTCCCCCAACAAAGTCCACGCCAGGTGAGCCGGAACTCAACGGACTACATCCCACACAGCAGCGCCTCGGCGTCGGTTGGGCGCTCAGCCAGTCCCCGCCCCGGGCGGGGGCGTAACCGACACGCCCTCAACCCCTGCTTGCCGGCTTCGCGAACAATGAAGGCTGCTGCCCCGCCCACCTTCGGCGCACGATCAAAACAATCCTTTAACTACAACTCCCAGAAGACCTAGCGTCCGCGCGAACTCGACCGCTCGCGGCTGTCCCGGTATTAGTATACCAAGGGGCATCGCGCTATCGCGTCTACTTTCATTGCGCAAGTGCGGAAGCGCACGTTTTTCCGGCGTGGGTCTGGGTGAGCGTTCGCTGCGGTTGGGCTTGGGGTCTACGTGTGGGAGCTTCACTTTTACCGGTTTGGGCTCAGAGGCCGTGCAGGTGAGATAATAAGCTCAGAAAGGCAAACGTCGCCGCTGCAGAGGTCGGGACGAGTGCTGCACCTACAGCCGCTGTCTGGGATCGGAAAGAATGTTTCACGTTTTCTCGGTAGTGGAAGTTTACGAAGTGCTTTTTTCCTCCTTCAATTCGTATTAATCCCAAAACAGCACTGTGTGTGAGGAGGCGTGCCTCCAGTTCACAGCTGAGGAAAGAGATTCAGAGAAGTTGTGATTTCTCCAAAGACACTGCTAGTAGGTACAGAGTTGGACCTTAGACTGTTTTCTAAAGCCAGATCCGGTATCCTTTGCTTTGCATCCGGATTGCAGACGCGCTTCTTGACGAAGATGAGTGGGGAGTGGGCATTTGTTGTCTATTCTCAAATCTAGAGTACCTCAGTAGAGCGATGAAGGTGAGGTATTCAAGCCCTCTGTCAATCTGTAGAATAGTTTTCCTCTTTTATTTGGTCACTTATTTAGTCGTTGTATTTGAGGTGCCTATGGTTTGTCAAGCCCTGTTCTAGCTATTAGAGATACAACAGCAAACAAAAATGCCTAATCCTTACTTTGTAGTAGGGGGAGAAAGACAACAAACAAATACAGTAGTGAGACAGATGGTGGTAAGAGAGAGAAAAATAAAGGAAAGTAAGGGAAATGTCCATCGGAGGATTTTGAATAGAGGCCTGTCATATGTGTAGATCTGATACTTAATTTGTGTTTCAGGCACTTCAGCTACACACAAAAGATGGGAGAGGAGGCCAATGATGACAAGAAGCCAACAACAAAATTTGAACTAGAACGAGAAACAGAACTTCGTTTTGAGGTGGAGGCGTCTCAGTCAGTTCAGTTGGAGCTCCTGGCTGGCATGGCAGAAATATTTGGTACAGAGCTGACCCGAAACAAGAAATTCACCTTTGACGCTGGTGCCAAGGTGGCTGTTTTCACTTGGCATGGCTGTTCTCTGCAGCTGAGCGGCCGCACTGAGGTGGCTTATGTCTCCAAGGATACCCCTATGCTGCTTTACCTCAACACGCACACAGCCTTGGAGCAGATGCGGAGGCAGGCAGAGAAGGAAGAAGAACGAGGCCCCCGGGTGATGGTAGTGGGCCCCACTGATGTGGGCAAGTCCACAGTGTGCCGCCTGCTGCTCAACTATGCAGTGCGTTTGGGCCGCCGCCCGACTTACGTGGAGCTGGATGTGGGCCAGGGCTCTGTGTCCATCCCGGGTACCATGGGGGCCCTCTACATTGAGCGGCCAGCAGATGTTGAAGAAGGCTTCTCTATCCAGGCCCCTCTGGTCTATCATTTTGGCTCCACCACTCCCGGCACCAACATCAAACTTTATAATAAGGTCAGAGCCAGAACCATGATGGGCTGGAGGGAAGGGTTGCTATCAGTGTAGGAAGCAGAGAAAGTTTGTCTGCTTGTTAAAACTGTCTGCAGCTATCTCTTTGCTCGTTCTCAGCTGGAAATTACTGCTAGATAATTTCAGAAAAGGCAGTTTCACATGTAAACCACCCTCAGATTGTTAAAAACATTTCTGTAAACCTATTCTTAGTAGAGGTCTCTGGGTGGTACAGATGGTTTGTGCTTGAATACTAAAGATTAGTGGTTTGAACTTACCCAGCCGTACTGTGGAAGAAAGGCCTGGGGATCTGCTTCTGTAAAGATCACAGCCAAGAAAACCTTATGGACCAGTTCTACTCTGTAACGTGGGGTTGCCATGAGTTGGAATCAACCCAGTGGTATCAGGTTTGGTTTTTGGTTTTTTATTCTTAGCAATTGATTAAATTATTTTCAGTTAGGACATAAGACAGAATGCTGAAGAAGCAATATAAAATAGAAATTGAATCAATCCACATGTGTGTAAAACTGCAACCATAAAAAATATTATTTTTCCTGTATTCAGTACTGCTTATTCTAAATAGCCATGGGTTTGTCTGTTTTTGTTTTATTTTATTTTTTTCTCACCTTCGTCCCTCTGCAGATTACATCTCGTCTGGCAGATGTGTTCAACCAAAGGTGTGAAGTGAACAGGAGGGCCTCTGTGAGTGGCTGTGTCATTAACACCTGTGGCTGGGTCAAGGGCTCTGGCTACCATGCCCTGGTGCATGCAGCTTCAGCTTTTGAGGTAGATGTGGTGGTGGTTCTGGATCAAGAACGGCTGTACAACGAACTGAAACGGGACCTGCCCCACTTTGTACGTACTGTGCTCCTCCCTAAATCAGGGGGTGTGGTTGAACGCTCCAAGGACTTCCGGCGGGAATGTAGGGATGAACGTATCCGTGAGTACTTCTATGGATTCCGAGGCTGTTTCTACCCCCATGCCTTCAATGTCAAGTTTTCAGATGTAAAAATCTACAAAGTTGGGGCCCCCACTATCCCAGACTCCTGTTTGCCTCTTGGCATGTCTCAGGAGGACAATCAACTCAAGCTAGTACCTGTCACCCCTGGCCGAGATATGGTGCACCACCTCCTGAGTGTTAGCACTGCTGAGGGCACAGAGGAGAACCTTTCAGAGACAAGTGTTGCTGGCTTCATTGTGGTGACCAGTGTGGACCTGGAGCATCAGGTGTTTACTGTCCTCTCTCCAGCCCCCCGTCCACTGCCTAAGAACTTCCTTCTTATAATGGATATCCGATTCATGGATCTTAAATAGAGATCAGCAAGAAGCCTTGCTGCCTGGGACATAGAGATCTTGTGACCGTCACCAAAGGCAGGTGGGCTGAGGTATGAGAACCTGTTGAGGCCAGGCTGACCAGTAAATGGTGGACTAGTAGAAAACGTATTCTACCTCTTAAAACACATGGTAGGTAACCTGACTATTCTAGTCTTGAACCAAAAGGAAAAACCATCACCTAAGATGCCAATTTGAATTCTCCAAGACCATGAATAATCCTTTATCATTCACTGTGCTATTAATATGGGGACTAATTTTTAGGAGGGATTTTTTAAATTTCTACTTTATAGTCTGTTTACAGCACTTGCTATCTCATTAATGCAAGATGAAAGTGTGACTTAGAGTGACTCCAGTAAAGTTCAAACTTGGAAAAAAATGTATTTTAATAAATATTTTTGCCACATCACAAAAGTTGGTGTGATTTTTAAATTTCTTTCTGTAAGCATTATAGTAACATTATTGGAATGACTTGTTAAGTGCTTAGAGGGAAAAGCCCAAAACCCACCTGTGAGCCAAGCAGGTGAGTTTTCATGATGATTCCCCTTCCCTTGCATTAAGAAATAAAAAGATGCTAAATCTGTTATCAGTGCTGGGTTTACTGTGGGGAATTGAAAGCTGGTGATAAACTCTAGGGATAAGGTTTCAGATCTAATCGTGTTCTAGAGATGGCTTATTCGCTTTCAGTTGCATCTGTTTTTTTGTTGTTTATTTATCAGAACCAGGCTTTATGTCAAAGTGTAATTTGAGCTTTCTGGTAAGAAGCTGGGAAGGTCCATTCTCTTTGATCCCTTGCAAGAGATTGTTTGGTGTTCCTAGTTTAGACTTGGATTATTTAACAAGTGTCTGATGCCATTCATCCATTCATCCATTCATCCATTCATTCTTTCAGCAAATATTTGAGAACCCACTATTTGCCAAGAAGCATTCTGGATAGGAATGTTGGTGTTAGTGACGAATACTGCATATACCATGGACTGCCAGAACAGAGCCGTGGTAGTGCAGTGGTTAAGAGACTGGCTGCTAACCGTAAAGGTCAGCAGTTCAAATCCAGTAGCCGCTCCTTGGATACCCTATGGGGCAGTTCTACGCTGTCCTATAGTGTTGCTATGAGTCGGAATCAACTCGACGGCAACAGGAGGGGGCCAGAAGAATGAGAACAAATCTGTCTTGGAAGAAGTACAGCAAGAATGCTCCTTAGAAGTGAGGATGGCAAGACTTTGTCTCAGGTACTTTGGACATGGTTAAGGATTGAATTGTGTCCCCAAAAAATGTGTGTCAACTTGGCTAGGCCATGATTCCCAGTATTGTGTGGTTGTCTACCATTTTGTGATCTGATATGATTATCCTATGTGTTGTAAATCCTAACTTAATAAACAGGATTAGAGGCAGTTATGTTAATGAGGTAGGACTCTATAGGATTAGGTTGCATCTTAAGTCAATCTCTTTTGGGATATAAAAGAATCAAGCAGAGAGGAGACGGACCTCATTACCACCAAGCAAGAAGAGCCAGGAGTGGAGCATGTCCTTTGGACCTGGGGTCACTGTGCTGAGAAGCTTCTAGATTAGGGGTAGATTGATGACAATGACTTTCCCCCAGAGCTGACAGAGACAGAAAGCCTTCCCTTGGAGCTGGTGCCCTGAATTTGGACTATGAGACTCCTAAACTATGAGAGAATAAACTTCTGTTTGTTAAAGCCATCCATTTGTGGTATTTATGTTATAGCAGCACTAGATTACTAAGACAGGCATGTTACTGGGGGGGACCAGTCCCTGCAGGAGGACATCATGCTTGGTAAAGTAGGGGGTCAGTGAAAAAGAGGAAGACCCTCAATGAGATAGATTGACACAGTGGCTGCCACGGTGGGCTCAAATGTAGCAACGATTGTGAGGATGCACAGGACCAGGCAGTGTTTTGTTCTCTTCTACACAGGGTCACTATGAGTCGGAACCAACTGGTACATAACAACAACAATAATTCTGGATAAGGGAACAAGATAGATAAAGTCTTGTAGGAGCTTCCATTATAGAACAAACGAGAAAAAGTGTCGTATAGAGACTTAAAATTGGGTAACACGAGAGAGTAACTGGAAGGTTACTTTAGATCGGGTGGTCAGGAAAGTCCTCTCTGAGCTAAGACCTGAAAGGCAGTGTAAAGTTTGGAGCAAAACTTCGCCTAGTGGACGAATCCATGCAAAACCCTAAGAAATGAAGAAGCTTGATGTGCTTGGGGAAGAGAAAAGCTGATGTGGTTGGAGTGTAGACAACCAAGGAGAAAGTGGTACAAGATGAGGCTGGAGGGGGCAGACAAGATCAGACAGTGTAGGGCTTTGGGAAATCAGGGTGAAGAATTTGGATTTGATTCTGAGAGCAGTAGGAAACCATGGGGGATGAAGCGGTTAAGGTGAGGAATGGCATGATCTAATATCCTTTTGGAAAAGATCACTACTGCATGGAGAGTGGGTTATAGAGATGAGTAGAAGCAAGGACACAAGTCAGGAGACTTGTCTTAATGTGAGAATAAAGGCAGCAGAGAGCGCTGGTAAGTAGATTGCTTTTGGATAAAGGCAGTTCCTGGGTTACGAATGTCTGACTTACAGACGACTTGTACTTAAGAACTGCCATAAAGCCTATTTAAAAATTTGACTTAAATACAATGATCCTCAAATAACTAACACACGAGCTACTTTGATGCTCAGGAAAACATTGTGTGCTTTGGAAGTGTTTGTTAAGTGCTTTATATGCATGTTGTTGGGGTTGTTGAGTCGGTTCTAACTCATAGCCACCCAACGTATAACAGAATGAAACACTGCCTGGTCCTGTGCCATCCTCATGATCCTTGATATGTTTGAGCCCATTGTTGCAGCCACTGTGTCAGTCCATCTTGTTGAGGGTCTTCCTGTTTTTTGCTGACCCTCTACCAAACATGATGTCCTTCTCTAGGAACTGGTCCCTCTTGATACCATGTCCAAGGTACGTGACACAAAGTCTCACCATCCTTGCTTCCAAGGAGCATTCTGGCTGTACTTGTTCCAAGATAGATTTGTTCTTCTAGCATTCCATGGCATATTTAATATTCTTTGCCAGCACCATAATTCAGATGCATCAGTTCTTTGGTCTTCCTGATTCATTGTCCAGCTTTCACATGCATATGAGGTGACTGAAAATATGATGACTTGGGGCAGACGCACCTTAGTTACTCAAAGTAACATTGCTTTTTAATGCTCGAAAGAAGTCTTTTGCAGCAGATTTGCCCAATGCAATATGTTGCTTTATTTCTTGATCACTGCTGCTTTGTGCACCGATTGCAGATCCAAGTAAAATGAAATCCTTGACAACTTCATTAGTTTCTCCATTTATCATGATGTTGCTCATTGATCAACTTGTGAGGATTTTTGTTTTCTTTATGTTGAGGTGTAATCCTTAATGAAGGCTGTAGTCTTTGATCTTCACCAGCAAGTACTTCAAGTTTTCTTTGGTTGTATCATCTGCATATCGCAGATGAGTCTTCCTCCAATCCTGATGCAGCATACAGATTGAATAAGTATAGTGAAAGGGTATGACCCTGACGTACACCTTGCCTGATTTTAAACAATGTAGTATCCCCTTGTTCTGTTTGAATGATTGCTTCTTGGTCTATGTACAGGTTCCATATGAGCACAATTAAAGTGTTCTAGAATTCCCATTCTCTGCAATGTTATCCATAATTTGTTATGATCTACACAGTTGAATGCCTTTGCATGGTCAATAAAACACCGGTAAACATCTTTCTGGTATTCTCTGCTTTCAGCCAAGAACCATCTGACATAAGTAATGATATCCCTTGTTCCACGTACTCTTCTGAATCTGACTTGAATTTCTGGCACTTCCCTGTGAATATACTGCTGCAACCATCTATAAATTATCTTCACAAAATTTTACTTGCATGTGATATTAATGATATTGTTGAATAATTTCCACCTTCCGTTGGATCACCTTTCTTTGGAATGGGCACAAATACAGATCTTTTCCAGTCGGTTGGTCAGGTAGCTCTCTTCCAAATTCCTTGGCATAGATGAGTGAGCGCTTCCAGTGTTGAATATCAACAGACTCTAGAGGGAGTGAAATCCAAATTTTTGGCATAGATAAGTGAGTGCTTCCAGTGTTGCATATCAACAGACTCTAGAGTGAGTGAAATTAATGATGGGTATTTGCGTTCCTGACACTATTCTGTTCAGTATGTTTTTTATTTTCCAAAGAAGACAAAAATTAGGAAGAAAAGACAAGAGTGAGATCCTTTTGTAGACAAGAAGGGATGGGATCTAGAGCACAAGGGACTGTCCTTTAACACGAACAGAGACATTTCATAAGGACAGGAAGAAAAGTATTTTAAAAAAAGATGTCATTGGTGATTTTGATGCTGTAAAGACAAGGGTACCGTATTTTTTGCAGGTAGCTCACCCACATAACACCCACGTATAACGTGGAAATGACAAAATTATGTAAAAAAAGCCTTGGCATAGCATGCTCATGCATGTACTGTGCATGTCTTGTGACATTTCTAGAAGTGAATTTTGGCCTCATTCATGATTCATATTCTTCGGTTTCAACATGGTGCCCCATTCCCATTATGAGCCCGTTCAGTTCACCATTGGTTGCACTTGGTTTAGGAAAATGCTGTTAGGTGCCATCAAGTTGGTTCTGATTCATGGCGCCCCTGTGTACAACCGAATGGAACACTGCCCGGTCCTGCGCCATCCTCATAATCTTTGCTATATTTGAGCCTGTTATTGTAGCCACTGTGTTAATCCATCTCACTGAGCGTCTTCCTTAAATGAACTTTACATGAGATCAGTTTTATCCTGGTACCATTAAATATATTGGACAGGAAAAAAAAAAAGAAATTGAAGTCAGCAATGTGTAAAAAAATATTGGTATAGTACGCTTATGAAAATAAGGGGGTTGCACGGTTTGGAAAACATACATAACGTGTGTTATTTGCGTAAAAATAAGGTATTCCTCTCTGATTACTTCTAAGTCCAAGAGGGGCATTTTGTTTACAGTAAGCTGCCATCTATAGGTGTGAGAAAATGCAAGTGAAGGGGATTTGAAAAAGTATAGACAAGCTATGATAGATAAACTATGGTATTATTTGATACAGCAAAGTAATTGAACTTTGGGGGACTGCATATACCATTGTCTGAGCCTAGGTTTTATTGTGGAATACTTTTCAGAAGTGACTGGCAGTTTAAACCTTATTTTCTATGAAATCTTATTTAAACCTTATGTTCTATTAAACATCCTTACCAGGAATTACCTTGCATGATACTAGGGAATAGCAGACACTTGAAAACTGGACGTCTTAGTCATCTAGTGCTGCTCTAACAAATACCACAGGTGGATGGCTTTAGCAAAGAGAAGTTTATTCTCTCACAGTCTAGTAGGCTACAAGTCCAAATTCAGGGCGTCAGCTCCAAGGGAATGCCTGCTTTGTTGGCTCTGGAGGAAGGTCCATGTCATCAGTCTTCCCTTGGTCTGGGGGCTTCTCAGCACAGGAACCTCAGGTCGATAGGACGCGCTCTGCTCCTGGCACTGCTTTCTTGGTGGTCTGAGGTTCCCATGTGTCTCTGCTTGATTCTCTCTTTTATATTTCAAAATAGGTTGGCTTAAGACACTATCCAATCTTGTAAACATCATCAGTATAACCTCATCATAGTGATAGAGTTTACAACACATAAGGAAATCACATCAGATTAGACAATCATACAATACTGGGAATCATGATCTAGCCAAGTTGACAGATATTTTTGGGGACACAATTCAATCCATGACACTGGACAAGAAAATAAAATCTCTCTAAACCTTGGAATTAATGCTATCGTTGGTGCTCATCCAGCTAAGTACCTGGCATCCAGTAATAATCTAGCATCCCATTGGAGATCTTCAGTATGTGTGGTTGGGTGGTGGAAGGGTGAATTTTCTCCCTGTTAAGCACTGTCTAACTAGAAGACATCACTATTTACAGGCTCTAAGGTGCTGTGCCAATTAAGTGCTTGTCTGCTAACCAGAAGGTTGGCAATTCAAACCCACACAGTGGCTCCCTGGGAAAACACCCCGGTGATCTGCTTTTATAAAGATTACAGCCTAGAAAACCTTATGGGGCAGTTCTGCTCTGTCACATGGGGTTGCTAGAGTTGAAAATTGACTCTTTGGCACCTAACAGCAACAGCTGAAACTAGGTCCTTAAGTGACACATGTGGTTTGCACTTCACTAGTAGCACCATGCATCTGTCAGTTTGTCCTGCTGTGGTGGCTTGCATGTTGCTGTGATGCTGAAGCTATGCCACTGGTACTTCACATACCAGCAGGGTCACCCATGATGGACAGGTTTCAGAGGAGCTCCAGACCAAGACAGACTACAAAGAAGGACCTGGCTGTCTACTTCTGAAAAGATTGTCCACTGAAAACCTTATGAATAGCAGCAGAACATTGTCTGATACAGTGCTGGAATATGAGCCCCACAGGTTGGAAGGCACTCTGAATTATCACTGGGGAAGAGCTGCTTCCTCAAAATAGAGTCGACCTTAATGATATGGGTGGAGTAAAGCTTTTGGGACCTTCATTTGTTGATGTGGCACGACTCAAAATGAGAAGAAACAGCTGCAAACATCCATTAATGATCGGAATGTGAAATTTATGAAGTACGAATCTAGGAAAATTGGAAATCATTAGAAATGAAATGGAGCACATAAAGATCGATATCCTAGGCATTAGGTAACTGAGATGGACTGGTATTGGCCATTTTAAATCAGAAAATCATATCATCTACTATGCTGGGAATGACAAATTGAAGAGGAATGGCATCACATTCATCATCAAAAAGAACATTTCAAGATTGCTCCTGAAGTACAACACTGTCAGTGATAGGATAATATCCATATGCCTACAAGGAAGACCAGTTAATATGAGTATTATTCAAATTTACCCACCAATCACTACTGCCAAAGATCATGAAATTGAAGATTATTGCCAACTTCTGCAGTCTGAAAATGATCAAACATGCAGTGAAGATGCATTCATAATTACTAGTGATTGGAATGTAAAAGTTGGAAACAAAGATCAGTAGTTGGAAAATATGGCCTTGGTGATAGAAACAATGCCGGAGACCGCATGATAGAATTTTGCAAGACTAACGACTTCTTCATTGCAAATACCTTTTTTCAACAACATAAATGGCCACTATACACATAGACCTCACTGGATGGAAAACACAGGAATCAAATCAACTACATCTGTGGAAAGAGGTGATGGAAAAGCTCAATATCATCAGTCAGAACAAGGCCAGGGGCCAACTGTGGAACTGACCATCAATTGCACATATTCAAGTTCAAGTTGAAGGGGAAGAAGATTAAAACAAGTCCATAAGATCCAAAGTACAACCTTGAGTATACCCTACCTGAATTTAGAGACCATCTCAAGAATAGATTTAATGCATCGAACACTTATGATGGAACATCAGACGAGTTGTGGGAAGACATCAAGGACCTCATACATGAAGAAAGCAAAAGATCTTTTAAAAGACAGGAAAGAATAGACCAAAATGAATGTCAGAAAAGACTGAAATTTGCTCTTGAACGTAGAGTAGCTAAAGTGAATTGAAGAAATGATGATGTAAGAGAACTGAACAGAAGATTTCAAAGGGCAGCTTGAGAAGACAAAGTAAAGTATTATAATGAAGCATGCAAAGACCTGGAGTTAGAAAATCAAAAAGGAAGAACACGCTTGGCATTTCTCAAGCTGAAAGAACTGAAGAAATAAATTCAAGCTTTGAGTTGCAATTTTAAAGGATTCTGTGGGCAAGATACTGAACGACACAGGAAGCATCAAAAGAAGACAGAAGGAATACAGAGAGTCACTGTACCAAAAAGAATTGGTTGACTTCAACTATTTCAGGAGGTAGCATAGAATCAAGAACCGATGGTACTGAAGGAAGAAGTCCAAGCTGCACTGAAGGCAGTGGTGAAAAACAAGGCTCCAGGAGTTGACAGAATACCAACTGTAATGTTTTCACAAATGGATGCACACTTGTCTATGCCAGTAAATTTGGAAGACAGCTACCTGGCCAACCAACTGGAAGAGATCCATATTTGTGCCCATACCAAGGAAAGGTGATTCAACAGAATGCAGAAATTATTGAACAATATCATTAATATCACATACAAGTAAAATTTTGCTTAAGATCATACAAAAGCAGTTGTAGCAGTACATTGACAGGGAACTGCCAGAAATTCAAGCCGGATTCAGAAGAGGACATAGAACAAGGGATATCATGCTGATGTCGGGTGGATCTTGGCTGAAAGTAGAGAATACCAGAAAGATGTTTACCTGTATTTTATTGACTATGCAAAGGCATTTGACTGTGTGGCTTATAACAAATTATGGATAACACTGCAAAAAATGGGAATTCCAGAACACTTAATTGTTCTCATGTGGAACCTGTACATAGACCAAGAAGCAGTCATTCAAACAGAATAAGGGAATACTACATTGTTTAAAATCAGGCAAGGTTTGTGTCAGGGTTGTATCCTTTCACCATACTTATTCAATCTGTATGCTGAGCAAATAATCCAAGAAAATGGACTATATGAAGAACAACGCAGCATCAGGATTGGAAGAAGACTCATTAACAACCTGCAATATGTAGATGACACAATCTTGCCTGCGAAAATGAAGAGGACTTGAAACACTTACTGATGAAGATCAAAGACCACAGCCTTCAGTATGGATTGCACTTCAACATAAAGAAAACAAAAATCTTCACAACTTGATAAATAAGCAACATCGGGATAAATGGAGAAAACGTTGAAGTTGTCAAGGATTTCATTTTACTTGGATCCACAATCAACACCCATGGAAGCAGCAGTCAAGAAATCA
>NW_004444172.1:2730393-2804007 GCF_000243295.1 Trichechus manatus latirostris
AGAAAACGTTGAAGTTGTCAAGGATTTCATTTTACTTGGATCCACAATCAACACCCATGGAAGCAGCAGTCAAGAAATCAAACAACGTATTGCATTGGGCAAGTCTGCTGCAAAAGAACTCTTTAATAAAGTGTTGAAAAGCAAAGATGTCACTTTGAGGACTAAGGTGCACCTGACTCAAGCCATGATGTTTTCAATCAGCGCATACGCTTGCAAAAGCTGGACAATGAATAAGGAAGAACGAAAAACTGATGCCTTTGAATTACGGTGTTTGCAAAAAATATTGAATATAGTATGTACTGCCAAAAGAACAAACAAATCTGTCTTGGAAGAAGTAGAGCCAGAATACTTCTGGGAAGCAAGGATAGCAAGACTACATCTTACATACTTCGGACATGTTCTCAGGAGGGATCAGTCCCTGGAGAAGGACATCATGCTTGGTAAAGTAGAGGGTCGGAGAAAAACATGAAGACCCTTAAGGAGATGGATTGACACAGTGGCTGCAACAATGGGCTCAAGCATAACAGGGATTGTGAGGATGATGCAGGACCTGGCAGTGTTTTGTTCTGTTTTACATGGGGTCGGTATGATTCAGAACGAATTGGATGGCACCTAAGAACAACAAGTTGTTTCAAAGATTTCATTTCTTGATACACATTGCCTTAAAAAAGAGAGAATTCTGGAGTATGCTGTAATAAATGGTGGATTGAAGCCCTTCGCAAGAATAAATTAGAACCTCAGATATAGACCATGTCAGAGAAGGAACTAGACTAGACCTGGAAATCAAGAGAAAGTAGACCTTTCTCCTTTACTTCTCTGCTTAATGCTAAAGTTTCAGAACCACAGTTAAACCAGCAACATTTGATCCAGATCCGAGGGAAGATCACACTTTACAGGTGAGGAACCTTGACTTCAGAGAAGCGGTTAAGAGAAATGGCCTGGGGCTGAATGAAGGGAGAACGAACACCTGGTGTTGCTATCGGGTTTACAGCTCTTCTGGGCTAATTCGGGCAAAGTTTGGTGCTTTGATCAACGGAGAGTTGGCCAGCAGTTCGCCAGGGACAGAAGCTTCCAGAGAACCTTTTCCTTCCAGCCTGTATTCCCGGATTGGGTGAGATTAGGAATGCGGAGGACCATCCCTCAGGAACCGGCTCGCACTCGGGAGGGCTGCCACCACTGGTGATTGCGCGCACCCAGGCTCGTGACCACTGTCTTTCCTCTTCCTCCCGGGTCTTTGGCAGCAGCTTCGCCCTGCATTGGCTGTTTTAAACCTGCCTACCCTATCATGGAAACCCTGGTGGCGTAGTGGTTAAGTGCTATAGCTGCTTTGCCAAAAGCTGGGCAGTTCGAATCCACCAGGTGCTCCTTGGAAACTTGATTGGACAGTTCTACTCTGACCTGTCGCTGTGAGTCGGAATCGACTCGACAGCAATGGGTTTGGTTTGGTTCTTGGTTCTCCTTCCATAGAAGCCAGCCCGTTTTATGACCCAAGGATTCTGCTGGTACCAGGGAACTCGCTCGGTGAAGGACTTCTCCATCGAGATTGTTTTAAATAAAGTTCTCGACAGCAAAAAACAAAACAAAAAAAAAACCAAGCAATCGCCAGACAACTGACCAATGCAGAAGGAGTGAAGCAGGAAGAGGGCGGGACCTATCAGTAATTGGTTACACTAGATGCCTGTCTGGACTGTACCACACTTACTTGGAGGTGGTTTGGTGAATTCGAGCGAGTAGGTGATTACTTTTGATCACTTTTAGTGCACAGACATAATTTTTTATAATTTCTGAACGTTTGTCCTAGATACAGTAAGGATACAAAATAGAATACAGGAACAGGGAAGACTCGTCCGGCCATTTCCCCATTCCTGACTCCTGCGTAGTACCCCAATCCTCCTCTCCTACTCGTCTGCGAAACCCGACGGCCGTGCGGGCGCGCTCTCGTTTTCTCGCGTGCGTACGGCGCTGTCCTCGTACAGCCAATCAGACCGCGAGGTCGCGGCTGGTTCGCGCGCACGCTCCAGATCGGAGTTGGGTGGGGGTTACGGTTGAATGGGAGAGTGAGCGGGGGCGGGCGCGGCGGCGCGAGGTGCATGAATGAGAGAAACGTGCCCAGCGCGAGACGTCGCGCGCGCCCGGATCAGAGAGCCAATGGGAACGCTGGGAGGGCTCGAGACCCGGTACTGAGGGCAACGGCCGCGCGCCGGCTCGAAGACGAGCGTCGCCGGACGGGAGCGCGCGGGGGCAGGGCGGGCGTGGAGCGTGCGGGGGCCGCGCGCTGCCTCTTAGAGGCCGGACGGCAGTGCCGGGAGGCGGTGGCGACTACGACGGTGGCGGTGACGGGCACCGCGCCGGGGTGAGTACCAGAGACACCGGCCCCTGCGGAACCGGAAGTGCCGGGCCAATGAGGTGGGAGGGGAGAGTGACCTCTAGGGAAGGGGGACCGAGGAGGGGGAGGTGGTTGAGGCCCTAGCCCTTCTCGGGGCCGGGTCATCCTACCACAGCGAGACCCGTGGGCCCCGGAAACGGTCGAAGAGAAGAGGCCAGGGGTCCACGGCCGCCGGGACTCAGAACGGGTTAGTGCCGGGCCCCCAGTTCCTGGCTCGGGACCCCAGTCCCTCCGCGCCAGCCGCCGTCCCTTCCGCCCCCGGCCCCGCTCCCCCGGACTTTGTCGTCCCCCGCAGCCCGCTTCCACAGCCCCCGTGGGCCCTGCCGCCGTGGATTCCATCTTCTCGCGTTCAGCGGCGGTCTCTGGGCTACTCCCTAGCTCTGCCCCATACGTTGATTCCCCTTGCCCCAGCTCCGGGGTGGGGACTAAGTGCTGTTCCCTTTTTACCGCTTTGCGGTTCGGTTTCCTCACCCCACTCTACTGATAATTATTTTGACTCAAGCTTCGTTTTGTTGTCTGTTCTGTCCAACCCGTCTCCCTTCCCCCTCTACCCCCACTCGCTATGTGCTCCATGCTTTTTAGTACTGTATACTTTTTTTTTTACAAGTGGAGCTCGAATGTGTCTGCCAATATTTTACTTGTAGAAGTCTCTTTGTAGGGCAGGGAGGTGGAAGGTGTTGTACCCACTTGGCCGAATGAAAACCCTCAAGTGAGAAGTAAGAAAGTGACTTAAAGTTCTGAGGGGAGATGTGGGATCAGATATATGTTGTACTCTAGGTCATAGTTTTCTGCTCTGGATTTTTTATTTCCTGGTTATTGCCATCTTGTCCAGGTTAATCTTACATTTGCATGCCCATCCTTTATCCCAGTATTCCTCTGTCCTGTATCAAATCTCTTCAGAATACTCATCATCACTCATTGTGTAAAACTTACCTAACGTTTTCAAGAATTATAGTACCGTGTACTTTGCTACCTCGGTATATAATACGACTCGTGTTCAACTTCTGCTTAGCTCTTCCTCCAATATCTTGTCATGTGAATTACCCCATTGTACCTCAGTTACTGCGTATTCAGGTTTTTATTGTACTATTACACAATACTTGTGCTATCAGTGGTACTGTACTTATCCGTCCCCGTTAAGGAGGTACGTTACTCTCGTTTGATGTATATTTTTTACTTCGTTGGTAATTTACATTCAGATTTTAAATATGTTCCTATTGTTTTTCTTTTAGCCTTTGAACCTACATATCCTGTATTGTTTGTTTATACTTATATATACATATTTCTTTTCCATATTACTCTGTGCCTTAATATGCCATACACATTCCTGTAAAACTTTCTCATACTGGTATGGATCCAGGCTCCTGTTGTTGTTAGGTGTGGTCGAGTTGGTTCCGACTCATAGCGACCTTGTGTACAACAGAACGAACAGATTCCTAGCTCCAGTGAACCACATGCCCCTTCTGTTCTCATTCCTACTAGACGTAGCACATCCTTCTGCTAAGACCTGGGTGTCTTTATAAATACCCAATAAATTCTTATGATTTATCCTGTCCCTTCTAATGCATATTTCCCAAACGTCTCAGATGCAGATTTCTTTTGTATCCCAGTATTGTACCCCTGATATTGTATGGCCTTTCGTGACTGCATTACTATGGCAGTATTAACCCATGTGACTTTTTTCCCTGTAGAAATTAAAATCTGAAGTAATAGTTGGTGTCTAAATGATATCCTACTTTAGATGAAATTTCAGTAGTGTGATTTTTCATCTTCTCTAATCTTCGGGGTTTTTAGGAACGTTTGCCTTAATAGTACTGCCTAGGAACCAAGAATTTCCTACTTGTTATTAACAGAGTTACTTAGGCCTAAATTCACAGGGTTGTCCTTTGATTCCTATAGGAAACCAAGAGTTAAATAATCATAAAATCAGGGGCTACAAAGGATTTATCTTTTGTTTTGACTGTAATAATTTCTTATATTCGTTGGGTGTTCACTCTATTCTAATATTACTGCTTGGCCTTTTAAAATCTTACTTGTTTTAAAGAGAGAGATGTCAAAGGAGAAGAGCCTTTTGCCTTCCTGCCAGAAGTGAGAGAGATGAAGTGATAAATTCCAGGACACATTTGTATTTTACTATCTGAATCTTCTGAAATCTTTAATTTCAGCCTTTGGTATTAAGGGAAATACTAGATAGCTTGAGGGGGATTTTCTTTTAAAATTCTAATTTAAATACAATTTTTGGTTTACAGATTCTAGGTTATCATCACTGGGCAGGTAGCATGGTGGGTGAGAAAGGTGGAAAGGCTTTGTATCAGCAAAGGGACATGTGGGCTCTGGGGTTCTGAACCTGGCTGCTCAAGTGATTCAGTGGAATGGCCTCAGGCATTCTCTAGCCTTCAATTTTAAACAGAGTGGGGTAAGGGACTGTGTCACCAGATAATGTGAGTAAAGTGCTTTGAGATCACGAGATGAAAAGCATCCTATAAAATTCAAAGTGCTGATGTTATTTTGTTACTGTCATCAACAGAAATAATTGTTACTCTTAATCGTATTGGTGTAGGTGGGGCTCAGTTTACTTCCTAATCGGCTGAGGTAGGAAGAAAAAACTTTTGATTAGGAAGAAAACCCCCTGTGGTAACTTAGTTTCTCATGTAAGATATCTCACATTTCAGTACAAGAATTTTTCTCACTCAGGCCCTTTAATGGCTAATTCCAGAAGACCAAAAATTCAGCTTCTGCCTCTTCGCGGTTATAACTAAAAAACATAGGAGGGTGAGAGAGAGAGAAGCTTGCTGTCCTAATTTTGAGGTTACTTTTTTTCTTTTTTCATTGTAGCAATAAATACTGTGTTTGTCCAAGAGAAGTCTCTTTCCTAGGACTGCCCTTCACTGCTCTGCCCATGTTTGTTTTTAGATTTTGATATTCTTGGTATTTGTTACTGCCCATTTGTGTCAGGTGAGATGGGCCCCTTGCAAGAGCTAAGGTAACTCCTGGTCCCCTGATGACCTTAGGCTAGGTGAAGCCATGTTTTCCCCCTCCAATCTGAACAGCAGTGAAGGATTCTGAACCCATTTTCCTCCCAGTCTATAGAGTCCTTTCCCACATCCATATAAGTGAAATTGAAAATAACCTTTCTTTCAAAAGCACTTGTTAACAGAGCAGCCTGTGGAGTTTTAGCCTTGGTGTTTTTAGTAATGCCCTCAAAGAATTTCTCTGATAAAGATGCTTGTTTCCTCCAGGTGAGGCACTGGACCCGGTTGAACTCTTCACCCAGAAAGCCCAAGATCGAAGGCGAAAGATCAGAGACATCGACTAACCTGGCAACAGAGAGATCTTTGGAACTTTGCTTTCATCCACAGTAACCTTATAAAGCATCATCAAGTGGAATTGATTACTTCAACTTATTCTGCTTGTTGGGAAGAGTATGGCTTCAGGGATTTTAAGTTCCCCTTTAGTTTTGCATGAACTCCATAGGAAACGGAGCCCTTAAAGGGCTTGGGAATAACAAGAAGAGATTGAAAACGGACAAGCTTGCCCTTTCTTTTTTCCCTCCTCCTTCAAAGAAAAGGATTTACAACTCAACCTTGTAACACCAGTTGCCCAGCTTTAGCCATCAGGAGAGAGAGAAATAAAATTCACTGACCATTGCCAGACTACAAACCCTGGTGAAGTGAAGGTGTGGGAGAGGTGGCATCAGAGACTGCCTGGAAAGGACAAGGACTACAGTAAAACAGCTTCTCTTTAAAGGTGGAAGGGGTCACAGATTCCTTCTTGGATTAAAACAGAAACACAGGGCACACCTCCTGAAGGTGCAGCTCGCATTTTCTGGAAGTGTGGTAGTTGTGGACGTACTATAGTATCTCCTGAGAAGAATCTTTCCTTGCCCGAAGTTTTCTGCTCTACCCTGATCTTCTCCCCTTCCTTTCCTTTTGAAGATCTGCCTCCATCCATGAGCTATTCCTTGATCTGTCTGGCTGCCCGTGTTCTCCGCCTGCAACCATTTGCATGTGTACAGCAAACGGTTTCTCTGCAGTTTTTAAACTATACAAGTTGTGTTTCTTAATCTCCCCTTTGCCTTGCTCTGGGGAGGTCGTTTTTCATCTTTTGGAATTTGGAGTCACCTTTCCCCCTCCCATACGCTTTCCTACATTTGCGATCTTTTGACCTTTGGTTTTATTTGGGAGGGGGAAGGGTGGTAATTTAAATTTTCTGTTTCCCTGGTTTCCTTCTGTACTCTTCTCTCTGTTGTTTCCCTCATCCCATTTTCTTGTCTGTTCTGCCGCTGTGTGGGCCTGGGCTATGCGGCAGGGCAGATCTCCCATCAGAGCTCCAACATGCCCGCAGAGTCTGGAAAGAGATTCAAACCCAGCAAGTATGTCCCGGTTTCAGCTGCCGCCATCTTCCTAGTGGGAGCTACGACACTCTTCTTTGCCTTTACGTGAGTTTTCTTCCAGCGGTGGTATTTGAGGGGCCCTCCATGGGAGGCGAGGGGGTATGCTTTCTCTTGAGTTTTGCTGGTTACTCACAAAACCGAGTGACTTGGAATACTTGATGTCCAATACAGGTAAATACAGAAGTATAGTAAGAAAAATGAGAAAAAGGGTATCTTTTTTCAGCCTTCTTATAAATTTTTTACTCCATTGATCCCCTACCTTCCCCTCCCTCCCTTCCTTTGGAATCATAGGTGTCTTCATGTTTTCCTACCCAGTTCCCTCATTAGATGATCCTAAACTAGGAAGGAAGTGGGAGGAAACCACCAGAGAGGCTTGACACAGCTTAAGCAATCAATTCTATGAGAGGAGAACTAGACTAAACTAAAGATTTTTCAAATGGCTTTTCCCCAGGATGTCTGAAGCTTAGGTTTCTGATTGTGGGAACTGAGAGTACTGGAAAGTTTCAGAATTGATTAATAAGATATTGGCTTTTGTTGGTTGTTAATTTGGTGTTACTCAGATGATTTTCTCTCTGTTAAAGCTGAAGCCTGAAGAAGTAAGGGCCACTGGGAAAGGACACGTTTTATTTAGGAAGAGAGCTCTAGAAGAGTCCTTTACATCAGTTCCTGCTGAAGGGAGTGACAATAATTCTCTCATTCCTTGGTCCTTTTGGGAAAGGCAATTGATATTTGAAGGATTTCCCATCTATGATCTGCATTATTCTCACTTAGGCTCTTCAGAACTTTGTTCATCTGCTTGTTAGTGGCAGAAACTGAGTAATTTATCCTTTCTCTTTCCTCTAATATAGCTGTTGACCTGGCAAGCATCTAGAACTTTGCTGTTATCTACTTATAAATTAACATGTGCTAGGCCTCTGAGCCTTAGACTGTTGAGTCATTAAATTAGTTCTCTAGTTGCAACTCTTGGAGTGATCAGAGCATACTAGATCTGGGAAGTCTACTTTGCTGTAGTTCAGGCTCAAAGTTGATTGTGCTGTGCTGTTAAGAGCAATATGAGTTTGCTGGGAAGAGGAAGATAGTGAAGTAGGAAATAAAAGCAGTTGGAACTCACTGAAGGATGAATGAAAGTGAACCAGGAATTACTGAGGTGGGGGCAGTTACTATTACGGGGAGAACTTAAAGAACAGAAGTTGAATCTGAGATAGGAGGAAAGAAAAACTACAGAAATTGAGCTTTGGATGCCAAAAGGAATTCTAAAAAACGTAAGTCACTTGGCCAAAAGAATCAGCAAAGTAATAGTGATCTATTTCTATCTAGTTTTTAAACAAGGAAAGAACGAATCCATTATTTAAGGTGTGAGCATTATCTCACTTCTTTCTCTGAAGCATAGAAGAAGTCCTAGGTGTGTGGCCCCAGCTTTCCAGCCTAACCATGCCTGTTGATCCCTCAGGGGTTTAGAGACAGTCCTGCTCTTCCCATCTGGCTTCTCTTTCTGCATACTTTTTCTCTTGCTTAAACTCAACATGTTCAGTGTTGTGTCCTTTATGCGTTGACTACCAATAGACGGGTGAGTCTTCAGTGTCAGGACTTGTTCTGGTATCTGTTACGGCTAGTAAGGAGGATCAACATTTTAACCAAGAGACATTTATAGCAGATTTTAGTATTCCTGTAGTAGTTGTGGTACTGGGTCATGAGGGGTATGTACAAGACCAGTTTGGCACCCTTAGACCTGCTTAGTTGAGGCGTGTCTGTTTTTCCTTCAAGAGGTAAAGCCTTTAGAGAAGCTAGAAATTTCAGGGTACTGACTAAGTGGTTTCTCTCAACTCATCTGTTCTTGAGAGAGGGCAGGCAGAGTCCTTGTTCTTGACTTGCTAAATCTGGAACCATTGAAGTGCTTGGCTGGTTATACCAGTTTGCCCACAAAGAGTTCCTGACACAGGCGTTTTCTCAACTGGTATTTGAAACTATTTAACCTACTTTCCTGTTACCTGGTGCCAGTAAAGTAGGGGCTGTCTTCATTCTGTGGTCTCACAGGCCCAGGCACAAGGATTTTGGAGGATAATATTGACTCTATTTATATTATTCTTGACCAGGAATTATTGTTTCTAATCCAAAGTTAAAAGAACCTTAAGCCAGAGTTGCCCCTGGTGTTAGCTTCCACAGGACCAATTTGTAGGCTGTTTTTCCCCAGGCTCCTCCTACCTACCTGTGGAGACACAAATACCTTGTTTATCTCCCTCTATCACCTGGCTCTTGGTTCCTCTGAAATTCTCATCTCTTCCTCTCCATCTGACCATAGAATTTCCTCTGTGAGCAGGTGAACTTGGGCTGATGCGCCACTGTTCTGTAAAACTGTTCCCAGAGGAATCTGCCCCTTTTGAGGTTTAGTTCCTTGGAGAACCATCTGTTTGAAACCATACACAAACTAAACAAGAATCCATGGTTTCAATGGAAAGACAAGAGAAAGACTCTCTTTGAACCAGCTCCTGTTTGGGCCCTTAAACCTGTAACTACTCTTTCATCCTCTTATACTCTTCACTAGGCTACCACTGGCTGTTCTTACATCAGTACAAGCCCCAGGTGAGAATTAACTCTGGGACCTAGAGGACTGGGAGTAGGAGGGGGAGTCCCTTTCAGCTTGCAGATATAATTAGTGGAGGCATGTAGGCGTCAACTAATTAGGAACAATTTACTCTCCATGTTTCTTTGTCAAGCAGGAAAAAGCTGGAGCAGAAACTGACTGAGCTGGGTCTGATCATCAAAGAAATGGCAATCTTCTGCCCCAGAGACTCTTGAGTAGAACAGTTGAGACCTTCCTCCAAAAACCTGGTCCCTTTCATTCACTGAACTTATCCAGTATCAAACTAAGCAGGACTGTTATTGGGGATCCTGTCGTAGTCATCTTTTCACTGTTTGGGAAGGAGAGTGTCTGCTAAAGTAACACTTCCCCTCTCATTAAGTACTAGACTGCTTTTAAGATAATATACCTGGATCCTGTCCTTTTGTGAAGGGAGCAGTGCTAGGTAAGTGGGATAAACACTATTTGGGGGTCAGGAGACCGATTTTAGTAAAATTTGTTAATCTTTATGGGCCTTAATTTCTTCCTGTATGATGAGGAAGTTGAACTAACACAGTTTATTTAAGCACCATGACCTTTTTAAAGATGAGATCTTATGTGGAACCCCAGTATATAAAACATAAAAGTAGAACTGCTCTGGTTCAAGTGAGGTTGTGGCACAGAGGTCCAGCCACTGGGTATCTCTTGCCTTCCTGGGGGCCCCTGAGCCTTTCTCAGGACTCCTGGCAACACCGTTTGAAATCATTGAATTGTATCCTCTCTAAAGTCTCCTGTAGTTACATAAGTCAATTAAGTCAGTTCTCATTTTGTTCATTTCCAGAATGGGTGGGGAGGAGGTCAGGGTCAAAACCTCTGCTTCAGGTGATCCTCTAAGGGAAGGATAAAAGTTAAGGTTGTCCAGAAACCCATGATGGTCTTTCCAGTGTTGCATCCATGATATAGATGCTTCCTTTCAGTGTCTGCCTCTGGGTCCTTCCCTCCTTTTTACCCAAAGAGTGTTGAGCTACCTCATGGCTATCACTCTGGTCCTTTTTTTCATGACTGCAGAGGTGTTAGCTCCTGATTTGAGTGGGAACAGCCTCATGATTAAGGCTTAATAGAGAAGGCGTTGTTCCTTTTCCTTCCCAAGTTGTTTTCTCATTCAGTAATAAATAAGTGCCCAGGTTCGACATCCAGCATTCAGCTGCTGGAAAGCCTGGGTAACAGGCATCACAATCAGCAGGTGTTTTAAGAGAAACTTACCCACATATAAAGAGACAAGTTGTTTTCCCGTGGAATGTTGAGGAAGGCAGAGGATGGCACAGTCCTGAATGAGGATCCCCAAGAGCGGGAAGTGGGACATTCATTCTACCCTTCTCTCATCAGCAGGGAACACTAGTCATACGCTCAAACAGTGTATTAGGCATGGGTGGAATGCGTAGGCATGTTCTTTAGGCACTTAGAGCCTCTGTCTTTAAGTGTCTTGAATACCTAGCATCTCAGAGGAAGTAGAATTAAGGATGAAGGTGGAGCTGGAATGATAATTGATGATGATGGTGGTGGTTAATAATGTTTTCTTGTGTCTTCCGTCCAGTGCCCGCTATTGAGCCAACTGGTTTAAAAAAGAATTTGAGGATCTTTTTAAACATTCTCTCCTTCATTCTCATGTCTGTATTATGTAGCTGAAGTAACAGGCTTGGAGAGTTTCCTGTGTATTAACCTAAGGCCACATAACAAGCACTGGTTGAGATAGGATTAAAATCCAAAGCTTCTTGACTCCTACTTTGTTTTTCTTTCCAGGAATTTAACCACCTTTTAGAAGAGGAAGTGCTAAGGAGGACTAGAAAACAGGATGTTAGGAATGTGGGTATTGAAACCCACTCTCCCAACTTTATTTGGCCTTGAAGTGAGAGTACTGAATGGGTGGGCAGAAGAACCTGTTTTTCCTGGGGTGGTATAGGTCTGGGAGTCCCATCAATGAGTCAGTCAGCCTTCTGAACTATAGCCACTCCCTAAGCTTCTGGAGCTCTATGATTATTGCCATAGGCTAAGGACGAGCCCCAACAACTCCTCTCGTCTCCTCAGCTCAGGCTTCATCTCCCTCCATCAAAGGCAACAGATTCAGACAGGCTACTTGGAGTGGTCACCTAGGAATCTGGCAAGGTACTATAGCAACAGAAAGCCTCTCCTCCAGCCAAGTAGAATATGGGATATGTCAGGAACAGGTTCTGCCCACACCTGCCTCTCCTTGGTGGGGTGTTGCTCCCTCAGCCAGAGTGCTGCGATTGGAAGCGACAGATCTCTGATTTGAATGTAGGAGCAAATACTAGCTCTGTAAGTTGAGTTGTTTGCATCATTGCTAGATTCTGCCACTGTGGGGGCAGGGTTTAGTTTGGCAACATATTGGAACTCAGTTCCAGGATTGCACACTTCGACTGGGATGGGTTGCTGTCTAGAAGGTTGTAGGGGTAAAGTTCATCATCTAGAGGTAGGTGATTGGCAGGGTACCAAAGAGATTAGGTGATTTGCTTTGTTTAGAAATGAAACTAAGGAAAAATGAAGTAGAAAGATTGACAGTTGGGCCTGTGAGGGGGCTGAGATCTCATTCTTATTCACCAGCTCTTCCAGAACCTTAGTTTCCGTCAGGAATGGAGGATACCCCTGCTTATTTCTTTCAGAAGCTCAAGAGGCCACAGTAGCCACAGTGGCCAGTTCTAGGAATGAGACTTTTAAATCACGGACACCTCAGTGTTTTAAGGATTTAATTTCTTTTTCCCTTCTGATTATCTTCCCAGGCTGTGGGTGTCAAGTGAGTCACCCTTTGTTCTCTTCCCCAGGCGGAAATTGAAGCGACAGCTAAGTCCTAGGGAGGGGCTCTGACCTGGATGACTGGTTTTCAGTTTCTCTCCCTCCCTCCAAGGGAAACTAGGAGGTCAGGCTTTGGGGTGGGGCTGTGCAGAGACTTCTTGCTTGTATTCCACCTGAAACCCTGCCAAGATGTGGAGCCATCTTTCTTGAACCAAGGAGCCCTGGTGGCACAGTGATTAAGAGCTCGGCTGCTAACCAAAACGTCAGAGTTCGAATCTAGCAGGAGCTCCTTGGAAACCCTGTGGGGCAGTTTTACTCTGTCCTGTAGGGTCCTATGAGTCAGAATTGACTTGATGGCAGTGGGTTTTTTTTTTTTAACCAAAGGACTTGCATGAGGAGGAGGCTTCCATAGGAGACTTTATTTGGTGGTAGCCTAGGACTGTGACTGAAGGGCTCTTTTTGTCCTTGAGATTGGTGCTCTCACTCCAGCTTCATTGTTTTGTTCCCAGTTTTATACTGACTCATCAAGAGAGGCAAAGAATTAAATGATACTACCTAAAAAGCCTAGCACACAAGATGTACTTTTTTTTTTTTTTTTTAAATGAATGGCTGAATGAAATTTGAATAAATAGATGGTGGTTGTGAAGACTTGTCAGATGTTTTCTGACAATCAGTTTTGTTTCTTACCGTTGGTTTATTTGTTTCTCATTAAGGACCTCAGTTCCTCTAAACTGTCATGAGTCACTGTTCAGGGCTGTTCTTTTTGTTTTGATAGGAATAGGCCACTTCTTTTGACAGAATCCAGGACTGCTGTGGATTAATCCACCAGGCTTATAAGATGTCTTGTTCTCCTGGCCCGTTCTTTGTTTCCTTCTGACTGGTCCAGATAAAGGGGACAAGGACAGATGCTGTCCTAAATCTGGAGATTAAGTTCTCAGCCACAAAGCAGATTATTTAGTCACTGTCTTGAAGTTCTCACTGAGCTGAGACAGTAGAGAGAGCATTTGACACAGCTGACAAAGCAAGCAGCACATTAGATGTTCTTCTGAAACATCCAACTCCCAGGATATCGGTCAAGAAAGGAAGAGCTCTTGAAGGGTTCCTGCTTAGACTCGTATCTGTAAAAGGAACTGAGCTTAGTATACTTTTTTTTTGTCAAAAGTTACCTAAAGCATGTCTCTTGGTTTGAATCCTGTGGAATACTGGATATGTTTGGCCAGTTTCTTCTTCCTCCTGGACTTAGGACTTCTTTGGTTTCATACCCTCTTTCTTCCTCCCCCACTTCTCATTCAGTTTTAGACTTCAAGGGGATAGTTTTGTGTCCTGATGTCTATTCTGTTATCTGTGTTGTTGCCCCCCCCACCCCTCCCACCCCCACTTTAAGAACTAGCCTCTAGTTGGATAACACTCTCAGGGATATCTGAAGCAGTAAAGAAACTTTAGGCAATTGGGAGTGGTTCAAAGCCAGCTGGGAAGGGGGAAGGGGAGCCAGAAAAGCAGGTGGTAGCATGTGATTTGGGCCAATGTGCAGGTCAGTAGAACATGGCCTCAGGCAGCTCCCAAGAAGGGAATGTGGCTGGTATCAGTTACGTACATGGTCTGTCCCTGGTTCTCATGTCTTATTAGAGAGGAGATAGGGCAGATTCTAAAACATGTTGAAAGCTCCAGAGGGAAGACTGAACCTGAAGAACACAGATCTTAGTGCAAGGGGTTAAGGTAGGAGAAATTTTCTGAGTCTTGTACCTTGATCTAAAATTGAATGAAGATTTATGTATAGGTGTGGGGACTGAGTGAAATAGAGAATCTTGACTATTGTTGATGAGACATAGGAAGGGACTGTAAGCCTTATTTGCTATAGTGCATAAATGGATGGCTCTCAGTCTCCCACAAAAAGTTATCCTTTTCCCCCTGAGCTAGGCCTCTCAGAATTTTTACAGATTTTTGTGACTATAGTTGGTGTCCAGTGTGTTAGAGGCAGCCCCTCATTTTCTTCATTGTCTGTGCAGGTGTCCAGGACTCAGCCTGTATGTGTCACCTGCAGTGCCCATCTACAATGCGATTGTTTTTCTCTTTGTGCTGGCCAACTTCAGCATGGCCACCTTCATGGACCCAGGCATTTTCCCTCGAGGTAAGCTCTCCTTTTCCTCTCTTGGAAGCTCTTTTTGATCTTTAAAAAATAATGATTTGAGCATACCCAGTTGATCTGGGCCTTAGGAGTCCTACGATTATGGAATACTTTTAAAGTCTAATGATAAAAATTAAGTCAGGGTCTATGCAACGAGAAAGAACAACAATGAATCTGTGAAGCATCTCATAACATGGATGAAACTGGAGGACATTATGCTGAGTGAAATAAGTCAATCACAAAAGGACAAATATTGTATGAGACCTCTATGGTAAAAACCCATGAAAAAGTTCACACACGGAATGTAACAATCTTTGTTGGTTACCAGGGATTGGAGGGGTGGGGGGGAAATACTAAATAGGCAATAGATAAGTGGTATCTTGGGTGAAGGGTGAGACAGTACACAATACAGGGGAAACTAGCACAACCTGTACAAGGAAAGGTCATGGAAGCCCCATAGACACATCCAAACTCCCTGAGGGACTGAATGGCTGGGTGGAGGGCTGTGGGGACCATGGTCTCGGGGAACATCTAGCTCAATTGGCATGACACAGCTTATAAAGACAATGCTCTACATTCTACCTTGGTGAGTAGTGTCTGGGGTCTTAAAAGCCTGTGAGCGGCCGTCTAAGATACTCCACTGGTCTCATCCCTTCCGGAGCAAGGGAGAATGAAGAGAACAGGATACAAGGAAAAGATTAGTCTGAAGGACTAATTGTCCACAGCTACCAAGGCCTCCACCGGACTGAGTCCAGTACAGCTAGATGGTGCCCGGCTACCACCACTGACTGCTCTGACCAGGATCACAACAGAGGGTTCTGGACAGAGCTGGAGAAGGATGTAGAGCATAATTCTAACTCACAAAAAAAAAAAGACCAGATTTACTGGCCTAAAGGAGACTGGAGAAACCTCGAGAGTATGGCCCCCAGACACCCTTTTAGCTCAGTGGTGAAGCTACCTCCAGGGTTCACTGTTCAGCCTGGGAGTGGACAGCCCTGTAAAACCAAATGAGATGAGGTACAGGAGTCCAGTGACAAGGGCCAGAAGGCAGAAGGGGACAAGGAAGCTGGTGATAGGGAACCCAAGGTTGAGTAAGGATATTGCTGATGTGTTGTGAGATTGTTAACCATTGTCATAGGGCAACATTTGTAGTAACTGTTAAATGAGAAGCTATTTTGTTGTGTAAGCCTTCATCTTAATTGAGAATAACAGCACGATTGGAAGAGCGTAGTCAATGTCACTGAACTGTGCATGTAGAAATTTTTGAAACGGTGTATCTTTGGCTATGTGTATTTTCACCAAAAAAAAAAAAAGGTCGAGAAGGGAGAGGGTTGATATGTTGTGGGATTGTTAACCACTGTCATGAAACAATATGTGTACTACTGTTTCATGAGAAACTATTTGTTCTGTAAGCCTTCGCCTGAAGTACAATAAAATATAAAAAAAAAAAAAAAATTAAGTCAACGTCTTCAGAAATACATATAGCTTCCAGCCATGTGATTCAGTTTGAGTCAACTCTGATTTTTAGTTGTATATTCAGCAGACATTTGTTTAGAGCATGTATTGCTAGATACAGTGATATCCAAGATGCATTAGAAAGTTTTGAAACAAACTAATGGAGGCATGAAAAAGTTTCTATGAGAACATAGAAAAGGGTGCACCCCAGGTAAATTGGGGTGGAAGACAGGTAGAAAGGACTTCACCAAGTAGAGGATGGAAGGGCAAGGGCAGTCTAGGCAGAAGCAGCAACATATGTAGAAGCTCGTAACCATGAAATGGTGAACTCTGTGGGATTGGAAGGTATAGTGTGTGGTGGGGCCAGAAGGGTCAGGAACTGAACCTAGAGCCAGGTTCTGAAGGATTTTATGTACTAAATTAAATAGATTATACTTTTTCCTTTGGACAGCAAGAGGTCTTTAATTGGGGGATTAACAGGGTCAGATTTCCTTTTACAAAAATAATTCTTTTTTTAATTTTGTTTTTGGTGAAAGTAAACAGGCAAAACCGCTCCCATTCCACAGCTTCTAGACATAATGATCAGTGATACTGGTTACATTCTTCACATTGTGTCAACATTCTCATTATTTTTGTTCTAATTGTTTCACTTCCATTTACTAAATCTTCCTACCCCCTAACTTTATCATTTGTGCTTTAAAATAGCTGGTGACCTTTTGATCTTATATAGATAATTAAAAAAAAATCTTATAATAATGTACAGATACCTTTGGGGAGGCTGTTGCAATAATATAATCCAGGTGAGAACTTGAATTCATGACTGGATTTACAGATATTAGAAGTAGACGCAGCAGAGTTTATCATGACCAGTTGCTTATTCGGGGAGAGTAGGAGGGTGAAGGAATTGACAAGGATAGTTCCAGGGCTCCAAGTTTGATGCTCATTTTTATAAACCAAGATATGGGTTATAGGCATGTGGAACAAGTTTGGAGGGAAGACAAAAGGAGCTGTCTTAGACACGTTAGAGTCAAGATACTTACGGGTCATAAAGGTAGAGTTACCCAGTGGACAAATGAGTTGTCACAGTCAAAGACCTTCATTTCAGAGTCTACACCCATATATTTGAATGCAATAGGAGTAAGATTGTCCAGAGGAAATATGTAAAGTGAAATTAGGAAAGAACCAAGGTCAGACCTGAGCAGCACTGACATTTTAATAATGAACAGAAGAGAAGGAGGAGCCATTGAAGAGTGATTGAGCAAGAAAGATTAATAGAAGAAACTGGAAAAAATGGGAATTAATGAAAGGCAGAGTTCATGAAGTAACTGATGGTTGGCAGTATCAGAAATTAGAGAGATCCAATAGTCTGGACGTAACCTTGCTTGCTGAAAGTGAAGAGGACTTGAAGCACTTACTGATGAAGATCAAAGACTACATCCTTCAGTATGGATTACACCTTAACACAAAGAAAACAAAAATGCTCACAACTGGACCAAGAAGCAACATCATGATAAACAGAGAAAAGATTGAAGTTGTTGAGCATTCCATTTTTCTTGAATCCACAATCAACACCCATGCAAGCAACATTCAAGAAATCAAAAGACGCATTGCATTGGGCAGATCTGCTGCAAAAGACCTCTTTAACGTGTTAAAAAGCAAAGATGTCGCATTGAAGACTAAGGTATGCCTGACAAAAGCAATAGTGTTTTCAGTCACCTCATATGCATGTGAAAGCTGGACAATGAATAAGGAAGATGGAAGAATTGACGCCCTTGAGTTATGGTGTTGGTGAAGAATATCGGGTATACCGTGGACTGCCAAAACAACAAACAGATCTGTCTTGGAAGAAGTACAGCTGGAATGCTCCTTGGAAGCAAGGGTGGCGAGACCTGGTTATGTTATCAGGAGGGATCAGTCCCTGGAGAAGGACATTGTGCTTGGTAAAGTAGAGGGTCAGTGAAAAAGAGGAAGACCCTGACTGAGATGAATTGACACAGTGGCTGCAACAGTGGGCTCAAGCATAACGAGGATTGTGAGGATGGCACAGGACCGGGCATTATTTCATTCTAGTGTACATAGGGTTGCTATGAGTCAGAACCGACTCAGTAGCACCTAACAACAACAATAGTCTGGAAACTCAAAATTGCCCATTGTCTTGTTAATTAAGAAAAGTGATCTTAACAGCTATAAGAATTGATGCCTTTCAATTATGGTGTTGGCGAAGAATATTGAATATACCATGGAGTGCCAGAAGAACGAACAAATCTGTCTTTTGGAAGAAGTACAGCCAGGATGCTCCTTAGAAGCAAGGATGGCGAGATTATGTCTCACATTCTTTGGAATTGTTAACAGCGGGGACCAGTCCTTGTAGAAGGACATCATGCGAGAAAGAGGTAGACCCTCAATGAGATGGATTGACACAGTGGCTGCAACAATGGACTCAATGGGCTCAAGCATAACAATGATTGTGAGGATGGCACAGGACCAGGCAGTGTTTTGTTCTGTTGTACATAGGATCGCTATGATTCAGAATGGACTGGGAGGCACCTAACAATGACAACAAAACAGTTATAATAGTGTGTTTGCGTATAAAGAAAAGATATAGCCAAATTACTAAATTGTAATGGTTTGGAGAACAGTGAATGGGAAATGAAGGAAACTCAAATTAGTTTTAGATTATTCTTTCTAGAAGTTAGCAGAGAAGGCAGGAGATGGAACAGTATCTTATTGGAGAAAGGGTTTTTTTGTTTTAATTGTGGCAAAATATAACAAATCATTCGCAGTTTTAACTATTACAAGTATACAATTCAGTTACATTAATTACATTCACCATGTTGTGAAACCATCATCATTATCCATTTCCAAACGCTTTCCTTTGCCCTTAACAGAAACTCCGTACCCCTTAAACACTAGCTTCCCATCTTCCTCTTTCCCTCTCTCTAGCCCCTGGTAAACACTAATAAACTTTTGACTGTATACATTTGCCTCTTCTAGATATTTCATATAAGAGGGATCATACAGTATTTGTCTTTTGTGTCTGAGTTATTTAGCGTAATGTTTTCAAGATTTATCCATGTTGTAGCATGTATCAGAACTTCATTTCTCTTATGACTGAATATTCCACTGTTTAAATATATACTGCATTTTGTTTATTCATTTTTTGATGGGTTGTTTCCACCTTATGGCTATTGTGAATAATGCTGCAATGAATATTGGTGTACAAGTGACTATTTGAGTCCCTGCTTTCAGTTCTTTTGGGTCTATACCTAGGAGTGAGTTGCTGGGTCATATGGTAATTTTACGTTTTAACTTTTTGAGGAGCCGCCAAACTGTTTCCCACAGCAGCTGCACCATTTTACAATTTCACCAGCAACGGATGGGGGTTTCAGTTTCTCCACATCTTGTCAACATTTGTTATTTTCTGTTTTTCTGATAGTAGCCATCCTAGTGAGTCTGCAGTGGTATTTCATTGTGGTTTTGATTTGCATTTTTCTAATGGATGATGGGGGAGTCCCTGGGTGGTGCAAGCTGTTAACTCACTAGGCTGCTACTGGCCAAGGAGTCAAAACTCTACAGCAACTAGGGTTAATGGCTAATGAAGTTAAGCATCTCTTTATGTGCTTATTGTCCATTTCTATATCTTCTTTGTCAATTCAAGTCTTTTGCTCACTTTTTAATTGGGTTGTCTTTTTGCTGTTGTAGTTCTTTATATATTCTGAATATTAAATTCTTGTCAGATATATGGTTCCCAAATATTTTCTTCTATTCTCCAAGTTGTCTCTTCACTTTGTTGATAAAGTCCTATGATGCATGAAGGTTTATCTGTTTTTTCTTTTGTTGCTTGTGCTTTTGGTGCCATCTAAGAATCCATTGTTAAAAACTAGGCCCTTTTGACAGTGTTGACATGTCGTGGGGTTGTTAACCATTGTCATAGGTTACTAACTGTTTAATGAGAAACTATTTGTTCTGCAAACCTTCATGTAAGGTACAAAAAAAAAAAAGAATTATCTATGTGAGATCAAATTAACAACAGCAACTCAAAAGGTTTGATGGGAAGCCTCAGGGGCAGTGAGTTGAAGATAATGGTGATGGAATAATTTGGAAAATGATAGTGAGGATAGCAGCACAACTGGAAGAACGTAATCGATGTCACTGAATTGTACATGTAGAAACTTTTCGAAGTGGTGTAACTTTGGCTATTTATATTTTCACCAAAAAAAAAAAAAAAAACGGTCCTCTAAGGACAAGAAGGGAGAGTGTTGACATGTCGTAGGATTGTTAACCAATGTCGTAAATCAATATGTGTACTGACTGTTAATGAGAAACTATTTGTTCTGTAAACCTTCACCTAAAGTACAATAAAAAAATACATGTATATAAAAAAAACTAGGTCCTTTACCCCTATGTTTTCTTCTAAGAGTTCCATGGTATCAGTTCTTTTACTTAGGTCATTGATCCAGTTTGAGTTAATTTTCATAAATGGTATGAGATAGTGATCCAGCTTCATTTTTTTGCATGTGGAGATCCAGTTGTCCCGGCACCGTTTTTGAAGAGACTGTTCTTTCCCCATTGAATGGACTTGGTGCCCATGTTGAAAATCAGTTGACCATAGATATGAGTTTATTTCTTGTCTCTTAACTCTGTTCCACTGGTCTGTATGTCTGTCCTATACCAGTACCAGACTGTTTTGATTATTATGACTTTATAGAGTGAAGGTTTTTTAGGATACAAAAGACTTCAGCGTATTTGTAGCACGAGGAGACAACCCAGAGAAGAGAGAAGGGCTGAAACTGAAGAAAGGGAACAACTGAAGAGTGAATTTCTAGAGGAAGGAGATACTTTCCAGTGCATGTTGAAGGGTTATGCTTACAGAAGTAGGTTGTTTCTGAGATAGGAGGTGAGAATAAGAACTATCATCAGTGGAATCAGACGTAGAAAGAAGAGAAGTTGATTAAGTTTGTCACTGATGACATCTAATAAGCCTGAATCACTGTGCTCCAATTGTGGCTTATGTTTCAAAGATTAGGTGAGTGGAAGGAACTCTTGAGTCCCTAAAGGCAAGGAGGGCTATTTTAATGAGCCTTTAATATTAATTCATCAAACAGTTATTGATCTGCATACTATACAGAAGACAAAGAGCCCTGATGGCTCAGTGGTTAAGCACTCAGCTGCTAACTGAAAGGTGGGCTGTTCGAACCCAGCTGTTCTGCGGGAGAAAGATGTAGCAGTCTGTTTCTGTAAAGATTACAGCATTGGAAACCCTATGGGGAAGTTGTGCTCTGTTCTGTGTTGTTGTCAGGTACCGTTGAGTCGGTTCTGATTCATAGCGACCCTATTCACCACAGAATGAAACACTGTCCTGTCCTGCGCCGTGCTTTACCAAGCATGATGTCCTTCTGTAGGGACTAATCCTGCCTGACAACATGTCCAAAGTATGTAAGATTTAGTCTTGCCATCCTTGCTTCTAAGGAGCCTTCTGGTTGTACTTCTTCCAGGACAGATTTGTTTGTTCTTTTGGCAGTCCATAGTATATTCAGTATTCTTCACCAGCACTACAATTCAAAGGTGTCAGTTCTTCTTCTGTCTTCTTATTCATTGTCCAGCTTTCACATGCATATGATGTGATTGAAAATACTATGGGTTGGGTCAGGTGTACCTTAGTCCTCAAAGTGACATCTTTGCTTTTTAACACTTTAAAGAGGTCTTTTGCAGCAGATTTGCCCAATGCAATGTGTCTTTTGATTTCTTACTGCTGCTTCCATGGGTGTTGATTGTGGATCCAAGTAAAATGAAATCCTTGACAACTTCAATCTTTTGTCCGTTTATCATGATGTTGCTTATTGGTCCAGTTGTGAGGATTTTTGTTTTCTTTATGTTGAGGTGTAATCCATACTGAAGGCTGTGATCTTTGAACTTCATCAGTAAGTGCTTCAAGTCCTCTTCACTTTCAGCAAGCAAGGTTCTGTCATCTTGCTGAATATAGGTTCGCTGTAAGTCAGAATTGGCTTGATGGCAACAGGTTTAGGTTTTTTTAAAATTTATATGGAAGTCACTGTGGTGGTTACTTGGCGATTTTTTTTTTAAAAAGATCCTTGCTTTCAGAATGCTTAGTCTAGAAGGGAATACATATAGGGAAGATAATTATATGAATAAATACATTGGATGATAAGTTGTAAGTATTCAAAGAGCTAGAGTCCTTTAGAGGAGAAAGAGCTCATTTCTGGTAGGTGACGGTGTGTAGAACGATCAGAAATTTCGGCATAATCGTGGGGTTGGCAACCAGTGTCACAAAATAATATGTGTATTAATTGTTTAATGAGAAACAAGTTTGTTCTGTAAATCTTCATCTAAAGCACAATAAAAAAATAAACCAATCTGACAGAGACTGGAGGAACCCCCGAGACTATGGCCCCCGGCCACTCTGCTAACTCAGAGTTGCAGCCACTCCTGAAGTCTGCTTTTCAGACAAAGATTAGACAGGCCTGTAAACAAAAAATAACACACATGAGGAATGTGCTTCTTAATTCAATCAAATATATGAGACCAAATGGACAACTTCTGTCCAAAAGCAGGACGAGAAGGCAGGAAGGGACAGGAACTGGACGAACGGACACAGGGAACCCAGGGTGAAAAGGGGGAGAGTGCTATCACATTGTGGGGATTGCAACCAATGTCACAAAACAATATGTGTATAAATTTTTGAATGAGAATTTAACTTGAGCTGTAAACTTTCACCTAAAGCACAAGAAAATTAAAAAAATAAAATTTTAGCAAAACTAGCAAAGAAAAACCTTTTGTTAAAAATAAAAATTTTAGTAAATGATACATAGTCATTGTGTACACAGTATTAAAAAGGTAAACATAACCTATAATTCCACAGTCCAAAGATGACTACTGTTATATTGTGGTGGTGTATTTTCTTCTAATATTTTGAAGATATACATATATATGTATCTACATAAATAATACATATATACACACACCACGTATCTGTTGTATGTGTAGATAATTTTTTATTTAATATATTCAAAAGTGGGATCTTACATTTTAATAGCTACACCTTCACTTATTTAATTTTTCCTTCCCTGCAATGTGTTTTTTTTTTTTAAAGATTATTAATAATAAATAAAAATTGCTCACTGTAAATGAGAAGGCAAATAATGCTTGTTAAGTTTTGAAATGGGATGATAGGTTTCTGAGAGATGAAAATTGGGAGCAAGGGCATTCAGGTAAAGAGAATGGCTTGAGCAGCAGACAGTACTGAAATACCTATGGGGGTTAATAAAGTAGAGGAAGACGGTTTGGGTAAGGGGCTCACATACAGCAGAAAGATGAATGTTAGTTGCTGTCTTGCATTGCTGTAGTTCAGTCATGTACTTGTAGATATTGAACTGCTATACAAACTCTAAATATATGTATTTTGATATGTTAATTATCCATTTCTCTTAACTGTATTCACAGTGTATGTAAACTAAAGAACATCAGTGTACCCATATCAGAGGTGTCTCCTATGAGTCACTTTCCCTTTAATCTCACTTCAAGGGGGTGAATTCACTCAAAAGAAAATAAATTGCTTCCTCATCTTTATTCCCATAGTGCTATATACAGAGCTGACCTTCCAGTGTTACTAGTTTCTAGTCTCTCACCCATTAGGCTACATTCCTCGAAGGCAGAGGCCATATTTTAAACATCACCACATCCCTAGTGTCTAGTACAGTCCTGGCATAGCCGTTTTTTAATTGACTTTTCTTTTCTGCAGCTGAGGAGGATGAGGACAAGGAAGATGACTTCCGAGCTCCCCTTTACAAAACAGTGGAGATTAAGGGCATCCAGGTGCGCATGAAGTGGTGTGCCACCTGCCGCTTCTACCGTCCTCCTCGATGTTCCCACTGCAGTGTCTGTGACAATTGTGTGGAGGTAAGAACTTTGGATGGGAGAAGTCCTGACACTGAAACTAAGTTACCTTCTTCCTACCCATAGAAAAATAATTGAATCCTGTAACTTCTTGGTTTTGGTGAAATGCGGTCCTGGCTGACTACCTGGGCTGCACGTTCTAGCTCTGTCCAAAGGTGTTAGCAGTGATATACACATGAGAGGCAGAGCATATTTTCTTGCAGGAGGGAATCTTAGACCTCAAGCGGACATAGGCTTCCCAGCACCAAGAGTCACAGCTCATAGCTCCAGCCTTCCATCCCTTGGCTCATCTTTTGGGTTATATTTGTTCTGGCCTTGTCTTACCGCTTGCTTCTACTGCATTGTGCTGTTGATTCAGTTTCTACAATTCTGTTTCTCTTTCTGCCTGTCCCTCTCATCCCCTTGTCTTTTATATTTTACTTTTTCTTCCAATCCATCTTTAGTGTAAGTAGTTGCCTGCCAGGTTTTCCTCTCTTCTCGTGACTCTAGAAGTTTTTGTAAAGTCTTTCATTCCTTTTAGAGTTTGTTGGTCACACAGGATAAAACCTTGAGAGCCAGCCTTGACCTTTGACTAACCTCTGGCAGGTCTTCCTTACAGGAGATTAATAGAGCAAGATAAACAGCATGAACCTGTTTTTAATTTTTAACTAAATGGTGAACATCACAAATTATACTAAAAG
The DNA here is from genome assembly GCF_000243295.1 of Trichechus manatus latirostris. Taxonomy (NCBI): domain Eukaryota; kingdom Metazoa; phylum Chordata; class Mammalia; order Sirenia; family Trichechidae; genus Trichechus; species Trichechus manatus. The sequence goes on from NW_004444172.1 coordinate 2,754,712, forward strand.
CAAATCTTAAGTTCTGCCATTTACTCTTTTCTTGACAGAGTGATCTGTGCTATGATCCAAGGATACCCCTCAGTCTGTCTCTTTTTGCCCCTAGGAATTTGACCATCACTGCCCCTGGGTGAACAACTGTATTGGTCGCCGGAACTACCGTTATTTCTTCCTCTTTCTCCTTTCCCTGACAGCCCACATTATGGGTGTGTTTGGCTTTGGCCTCCTTTATGTCCTCTACCACATGGAGGAACTCTCAGGGGTCCGCACGGCTGTCACGTATCCTTCAAGGCCTGTGGGTTACGGGATTGGGCGGGGGAGGAATGAGGAAAGTTGAGTCCTGTGGGAGTGAAAGTCAGAGCGAAGATGGCTACCCCAGAGGCTGGCAGGTCAAATCACATTGTTCTCTTCTCCTTGACGGTTTGACTTCAGAATGGCAGTGATGTGTGTGGCTGGCTTATTCTTCATCCCTGTAGCTGGCCTCACAGGATTTCATGTGGTGCTGGTAGCTAGGGGACGCACAACCAATGAACAGGTACGAAGTGATAGGTCACCCCTGAAGAGCAGAGCATGTGTCTCTTAATGCTGTTTAGTGTATCGCGTAGTGCTTTCACAAGAGATGCTTAATGAATACTTTTGATGACAACACAGAGGTTAGTGGTGGAGGGTAAGGTGGGGTGAGGTAGTCAAAATTTCTCATGTATGCATGAGAACGGAGGCCATTTCTTAGTTAACATTTACTGAATGCCTCCTGTATACTGAATACTTTAGGCTCTGAGGTTATAGAAACAAGACCTGAGTCAGTATTCAAGAAGCTTGTAGTGCTGCTTATAGGAAAACAGTTATTTTTGTGCATATAATAATAGCTAATTTTAACTGATAATTCTTATGTTTGTTATTTTTCAGTATTCTAAGAGGTATTTATTCCTATTTTACACAGGAAACTGATGTTTAGGGTCAGACAGCTACCTCTATGAGGTAGACATAGGATTTGAACTGACTCTAGAACTCCCGTTCCTAACCATCAAAAGTATAAGCTCCTTAATGGCAGGATTGTGTTTTATTCATTTTTGTGTCCCCCAGGTAGTAGATGCACAACAGACATTTTCTATTGATTTGTGCCTTGGCCTTTGGAGGTCAAAGTCCATTTGACTGATCTGGTCCTTTTTTTCTCTCTCTAGGTTACGGGTAAATTCCGGGGAGGTGTGAATCCCTTCACCAATGGCTGCTGTAACAATGTCAGCCGTGTGCTCTGCAGTTCCCCAGCACCCAGGTACGGCTACCCCTTTGGTCTAGTGCTTACTCTTGTTGTCTTTGGGCTTACTCTGGTATAGTGGAGGACTGATGGGAGACTGCCTTTAGGAAGGCTTCTCTAAGAATGGTAAGTATCTGTCAGGGAGAACATGCCCATGCTTTAGTGAACCCTGTGAGTTCAGGTGATGTACTTCAGGTATTATGGTTACTCTTCCTTTTAGAGTTGAAGATGAGATTTACTTCAGAGTGCCCTGAGCTAGGTGTCTGCCCACAGAGGCCTAGTCTAGCTGCGGTTCTTCATGGAATCAGCTAAATCAGTTCAGTGCTGACCTTTTTTGCTGGCTTGATAGGAGTTTCTTATACTTGTAAAAATGCTTTACACCTAATAGGCAACCAATAATATTTCAGAATGAATGAATGAAAGCCCTGTCATTCTGATACTCAGGTATTTGGGGAGACCAAAGAAAGAGAAGACAATTGTAGTCCGACCTCCCTTCCTTCGACCAGACATGTCAGATGGACAGATAACTGTGAAGATCATGGACAATGGCATCCAGGGAGAGCTGAGGAGAACTAAGGTAAGAATTTAGGGAAGTAAAGTAGGCAACTTGGGGGATCTCACCCACTCCAAAGGGATGGAAACTTGCTTTTAGTTTACATCTCTCTTGTAGTATCTATCACTTTCTGACTTGTGTTAAAATTAGTTTAATGTTGTAAGTTCATCGACAGTAGAAATCGAGTACATTCATTTCCATGTCTTCATAGGACTCGACATAGCAGCTTGCGGATGATAGGAGCTCAGTGAATAGTTCTTGGTTGAAATGAACAAATACGAGTGCCAGAATTAAAGCCTTGTTGCAGTTTTTTTTTTTTTTTAATCCAGTACTAGCCCCAAAGTGACTCTTGTGCCTTGTCGTCAAGTCCCAGTTTAGAAATACGTGATAATTGACTCCCCACCACCCCTTTTATACGATTTTAATACTTGGAGTTGCCCTAAGGCGAATTCTCCAAACCTGATTTTTCTTCCCCCTCATTTATCCAGTCTAAAGGAAGCTTGGAGATAACAGAGAGCCAGTCTGCCGATGCTGAACCTCCACCTCCTCCTAAGCCGGACCTGAGCCGCTACACAGGGCTACGAACACACCTCAGCCTGGCTGCTACTGAGGGTAAGGGCTGCCTCGACCTGCAGGATTCTAGAAATGGAAGGCAGGAGTGAGGTGGTTTGTTGTGAGCTATAGGGAGGACAGACAGGCAAGGGCTGGGAGCTTCTACTTGTGTTGCAGCTGAGAACACCCAATAGGTGGTACTAGGCCGCTTCCTTCAATAGCTGGAAGAGAGGGACTGCCACTTTGCTGTTGGCAGTGAATTGGGCTTTTGTGGGTAGAACTGTCACCTCCTAGACCAGAGAACATTCTAGGACCTGCTTGATGCTTTCACCTACCCCACGTTTTGGACTCCGTGAGCCTGTAGTCTTGATTTCAGCAACATCATGTTCCCTGGTGTGATCTGTTCCTTCCTTGTCCTCCCCCTGTACTTCAAGGAACTCTAGCTAGGTTAAGAGAACAGCTTATAAATTTTACCCCTGGGCCTTTTTTCCTGCAGATAACAGCCTCTTGGGCAAGGACAGCCCCCCTATGCCTACCATGTACAAGTATCGGCCGGGCTACAGTAGCAGCAGTACATCAGCTGCCATGCCTCATTCTTCTAGCGCCAAGGTACTGAGTATCCTCTAAGAAAAGGGGAAAAGGGGTCGTAACGTATGCCAACTATGCTTGAAAAAAGGATGATTGGGGGAAAGAAAAGGCAGGGGAGAAGAGAAGGAAACAGGGTGCATTACTAATTGTTAGCATTAGTGTCTTTCATCAAAGAGAGGGGAAATAGAGCATAATAGGTAAGAGCATTGATTACAGTGTCAGGCCAGAGTTCACAACCCAGTTCTGTGCCTGTGGGCAAGTTAACCTCCCTGAGCCTCATTTTCTGCATCTTAAAATGAGATATTGTTTGTTCTAACTCTGATTGTTTTAAGGGAAAATAAGATAATGCATGTAAAAGTTGTAAGCCTATTACTAGCACATAATAAATACTGGTTTTGACTGACTTCCTGGGCTCTGGGTTCTAGCTCTGTCACAAGAGGTGCACTAAGGGCCTGCATTACTTTCTTCCTCAGTTGAGTCGTGGGGACAGCTTGAAGGAGCCAACCTCGATTGCAGAGAGCAGCCGCCATCCCAGCTACCGCTCAGAACCCAGCTTGGAGCCAGAGAGCTTCCGCTCTCCCACCTTTGGCAAAAGCTTTCACTTCGATCCACTATCGAGTGGCTCACGCTCCTCCAGCCTCAAGTCAGCCCAAGGCACAGGGTTCGAGTTGGGCCAGTTGCAGTCCATTCGTTCAGAGGGTACAACCTCCACCTCTTATAAGAGCTTGGCCAACCAGACACGCAATGGAAGCCTGTCTTACGACAGCCTGCTCACTCCTTCAGACAGCCCTGATTTTGAGTCAGTGCAGGCAGGGCCTGAGCCAGAGCCGCCTTTAGGCTACACCTCTCCCTTCCTGTCGGCCCGGCTGGCCCAGCAACGGGAAGCTGAGAGGCACCCACGTTTGGTGCCAACCGGCCCATCACACCGAGAGCCCTCACCAGTGCGGTACGACAATCTGTCGCGCCATATTGTGGCTTCCCTCCAGGAACGAGAGAAGCTGCTGCGCCAGTCACCCCCACTCCCAGGCCACGAGGAAGAACCAGGCTTGGGGGACTCAGGCATTCAGTCAACACCAGGCTCAGGCCATGCCCCTCGTACTAGCTCCTCCTCGGATGATTCGAAGCGATCACCCTTGGGCAAGACTCCACTGGGACGCCCAGCTGCCCCTCGTTTTGGCAAGCCAGATGGGCTAAGGAGCCGGGGACTAGGGTCCCCTGAACCAGGCCCACCTGTGCCATACCTGGGCCGATCTATGTCTTACAGCAGCCAAAAAGCCCCACCTGGTGTCTCTGAGACAGAAGAAGTAGCCTTGCAGCCATTACTGACACCCAAGTAAGTATCTATCATCCTGATCCTCAGCAAGCTTGAAATGAGCATACCGGCCTGCAGAAGGTGTCAAGGCCTCTCGTGAACATGCTAGCACAGGTGGACCCAGAGGTATCCTGCTTGTAGGTAGCTCTTCATTGTCAGTCTCTCCCTCCAGCTGCCCTTATGGGCCATTCTTGTGAAGACATTGAAGATGAACACTTTTCCCTTAATCCTGTCTTCCTAAAAGTGTCTAATTGCCTGAGTATATAAGTATATGAGATAGCTGCTGTTAGAGAGGAGTAAATGGGGGAGATTGGAAACCCTGGTGGCGTAGTCGTTAAGAGTTCGGCTGCTATACCAAAAAGGTCTGCAGTTCGAATCCACCGAGTCCTCCTTGGAAACCCTGTGGGGCAGTTCTACCGTCCTGCAGGGTAGCTATGAGTTGGAATCGACTTGACAGCAGCGGGCTTGTTTTTTTTTTTAAATGGGGAGATAGGGGATCAGGCTTGTTTTAAGGAGAGTGTAAAAAAGGAGTGTCTGGGTAAAACGTGTGGAGAACAGTACACCTTTTTTTCTCCTAACTTTTTAAACTCTCTCCTTTTTCTCTGTTGTGTGTCCCATTTCCTGACACGTATTTCTTCTTTTCTTCCCAGAGATGAAGTACAGCTCAAGACCGCCTACAGCAAATCCAATGGGCAGCCCAAGAGTATAGGCTCAGCCTCCCCTGGCCCAGGCCAGCCACCTCTCAGTAGCCCCACAAGAGGAGGAGTCAAGAAAGTGTCGGGGGTGGGTGGTACCACCTATGAGATTTCGGTGTGAGCCTTCGGCGCCCTTCCTCCAACGCCTCTGCGCCTACACCAAAGGGCCCCAGGTGGCCACCTTCCTTCCCTCAAGGGGCTCCCCTCCCTTGCATGGACATTTCTAAACTACCGATTCCAAGAGGATGAGGAGCTTCTACAAAATGCAGTGGAGTTGGGGAGTCGGAGAATTGGGGCCCTGAGACTGGGGTAGCAGCCCCCTTTCCACCTTTTAAGACCTACCCTTCCTTAACCCCTGGACCAGACTCAGTGGACATTTGTGCAATTGCTCGCCCTGGAGGGAACCAGATCATTTTTAAACCAGAAATAATTTTTTTTATTATTGTTACGGATTCTATTTTTTTCCTCTTCTGCGTTACCAGGTGTGTGTGTACATATATATATATAAATATATATATATATTATAAATATCAAAGAAATTATATATCTATCCTGGGATGGGAAAATGAGGGAGGGATATGCATAAAGAGGGGGATCCTACTCTTCCCATTCCTCAGACCAGCAGGAAAGGAGGGGAGACATTGAAGTCTTCCTTATTCCCCATGGTTCCCTCTCTCCTGTCCCAGTTACTAAGGAACTAGCACCCCCTGTTGTTGGTGCTAAGTGATCAGGAAGGAAGGTCAGGAGTGGTGAGCCTGGGAACTCGGTGAGAGGATGGCAGGACCTGGAGAGGAGAGTTAGTTTCCTAGGCTCATTGGCACTTAGTTTCCCCAGGAAAGGGGTCACAGCCCCATGACATTGGTGGTGGTGGGGGAAGATCAGGAACAGGTTGGCCTAGTTCAAGGAACAATACTGAATCATTCCCCTTTCTTGGGGGAGAGGGTTTAGAGTGGGCTTCTTCAACTAACCCCTCAAAGCCTTCCCGTAACTCACACGGTTAACATTATTTTTAAATCTAAGGCCGGGAGAGAAGAATCCAAAAAGCAATATTTTTCATCACATGCCAAAAACGGGGGATAGAGAGAAGGAGTGGCAGGCCTAGGCCCCTCCGATTGTCTCTTGGAGGTTACCCCTCAGCCCACCTCAGTATGGTGCTGGGTAGAGGGGATACCAGGGTTCTAACCTCTACACAGGGGAGACCCCAGCCTCTAGACAGAGGCCCTTTTATTTTTTATCCTGATTAGCCATTTTAAACCAACAAGGAATAAAAAGAAATCCTGATCTAACCAGCTCCCCCTGACTTGTGTTATTTTGTCTGGTTAAGGCAGAGCAAATGATCTCTGGTAGAAAGTCACAAAGCAAACTTCAAGCTTTTCTGGTCCAGACTCAGCTTCAGGCAGGACTGTCGTGAAATGAACCATTTAAAACAACAGGTCCTGCTTTTATTAGGATGATTAGATTCAGAAACTCCAGAAACATCTTTCGCTTCAAAACTCAGAGAACTTTTGACTTGTACCACAGTTGTTCCTTAATAAGCGATTTTCGTCTCTGGAAAGTAAAGGTCATTTTTTATGTAGCCAAAGGTGAGACAGCAGGTGATCAAAATATGAAAGCTTCTTAAAGCAGGTTGACTGGACCTAGTGGCATTACAATTAATTAGATCTCTCATATCGCCTTTTCTAGGTTGTGCTGTTATTTTTAAGCAGGCATTTTTCAGACACTAGAATACAAATCTCTGGAAACTAGCCAGAACCCTAAATGTTTTGTCACTGTCTGTAACACTTAAGTATAACATCTTGCTATGAGATACGAGATTAAAATGAGTTGAATGAGTGTTTTTCTACCCACTAATCTAGGAACAACCTTGGTTCAGAACTATTCTGTGTCATAAGTCAGATGGCATTAGTTCAGGTTAGGTTTAATACGGATGTTTTTGATTAACTAGTCTGCAAAAACTAAAGGGATTATCTTACATTTTGTTGGCTTAGGCTACCTTTTGTTGTTGTCTTAGAAGTTTAGAAATGATTTCACATCAGCCAAATAATTTCATGGTCTTAACTAAGGAGGAGGTCAAAAGGTCTTTTAAAGAAGACATTTTATTTACCTTTGCTTGCCAGAGGTTCAATCAACTGATTTCAGGCTTCGGATCTAAGAACCAACCTCACTGAAATACACTGGTGATTGTGGGTGCTTTTTCAGTTGGCTTTTTGTTTCTATGCAGTACTGACCTAGAACACAGTTGAGCCTGAAGCTCACCCAGGCACTTGGTCTTGGATGAAGCTGTACTCTTTAGCCTCAACATTGTGATTATGAGCAGGGTGTTTTTTTCTCTGTTGTGGACAGGTATTAGCAAGCCCCTTCTCATCCTGGAGGTGTTACCTTTGGACCATGTTCCCAATCTCATTTTGATTGTTTACCTGCCTGCTACTGACAAGACCCAAATCCCTTCAGATCTTAGCAATGCCTGGGCTGAAACACTGATTCTCACAGAAAGGCACTTATGTCTTAATAAGCAACCACACTTCAGCCAGTTTGATAAATGCATTTTTTTTTTTTTTTTTTTTTAAAGAAAAACCAGATCAAATCCTAAATGAGACAACCTGTACAAAACAGACAGGGAAGGAAAGCTTCCTGGGAAAGGAAGACATGTCCATGAGACAGCTAACTGGGCTGAGCCTTAAAAAAGAATGGCCTTTTTCTAATACATTAACCTCATCTAAGCACAGCAGGAGCTGGCCTCTGCCCTGGCCATAGGGGATGCTCCCAAGGCAGTGTCCAAGGGGCTGGGAGGCAGCTTTTGTCAGCAGGTTCAGTACAACAGGGAAAGTCATCCCAGCAGAGTGCAGTGGTCCAGTTAGCGGAGGCTGCTGCTGCTGCTGGCCTGGGAGCTGCCCATACCTGGGTGGTCTGGACTGTGTCGATTCTGAGGAAGACAAAGAAGGAGGGGTAAGAGAACAACTAGGATCCAGGGGCCTTGACCAAGGCTGTACAGGAAGAAACTGCAACCTACGCTGGGTTTTCGATTTCAGGTCCAACCTGAGTTAAAGGCCTTGAACTCGACTCAGGACAAGGGGGAGACATGGGGAGCCTCACTGGGCTGCAGTAATGTCCCCTACCCTACCTTCTTTTTTTTCTTCTCTTTCTTCTTTCTTTTCCGTTCAGGATCCTCTTCTTTTTTCTTTTTCTTCTTTTTGTGATCCGAATCAGATGGTGTTTCTGTGGGAGACATTAGGTGCTTACCACCCACAAAGGTCAAAATTCCCTACTGATATTAATTCTCAAGACTACTTGAAAACCCTGAGTCAGGGGCAACTGCTTTTCTCCAAATGGCCAGAAAGGCTACAGAGGTGCTGCTAAAGGCCCTCTCCCATGTCCCTGCTTGCCCAAGAGACCCCAGTACATTGGTTTTTCTTTAGAAGAATTTGGGAGGCTGGGGATCCATAAGGAACTTACCGGGGGTTAGCTGTGGCAGGTTGAACCAGATTCAGGAGGTCAGGTTTGCTGGCTTTGACTAGAACCACCACTTCTTACCTGGGGGGACAGGATCCTGGGTACGGCTCTGTTTGTGCTTGTGCTTATTCTTCTTCTTGGGAGGCTGAATATGCATCAGACGACATTGCTCCGGCAACTGAAGGAACCAAAGGAAGGTCCAGGTGAGTAGAGGGAGGAAATCCCCTGCTCCCATCATCTCTTCTGCTCAGTAAGTTATGAAGAACAGACCTGGACAGAGAAAAACCAACTCTATGCCCTCTAGGCTTCCCCATTTGCCTTCTTCCTCCCCAAGCGGGGACTCACCGGGCCAGTGTGGAGGCGGAAGCCAGCCAGCATGGTCCCTGTGATGGGATTAAAAGAGCCACCAAGAATAGGGGGCTTTTCAATGAGGGAGCGGAGGCTGCTGTTATCATGGGAACCAGGCAGATCGATCATCCCTGGCAGGTCAGGTAGGAAGTTACTTAGCTTCTCTTTCACCTTCTTCCCACAGAATTTATTATAGGCATGTTCCAGGTTGTAGTGTGTGATCAGATTGGTGCTGCCTGTCAGCTCTGTGTTGCCTAGAGGACACAGGGAGAATAACAAAAAGATCAGTTATAAGGGTAGAGAATTTTTTTTTTTAAGTTATTGATCCAAAGGGAAAGTGAAGGACTATTTTAAAATAACCTAAGTAAGGGCTCTTTTAAGGGAGAACTACAAAATTTTTAAAGTAAAAAAACCCAGCAAAAATAAATATTAACTTATATAATATAAACACTAAAAAGATAACAATACTATAGAATGGTAGGCTAGGATGGAAAAGAGAAAAAATAGGCAAAAATCCAAATAGGCAGAGTGGGAAACTGCTGTAACCCAAAGGAGAGGCCCCATTTTCCTTGGCCTAACCAGAACAGTAGCTAACACTTAAGTGGTGCTTAGTACTCTATGCTAAACACCGTTCGGAGTGCTTTTCATAAAACGTACCAGTGATAAATTCTATTCTCTGACATGACCAGGATAGTATTACCGCACAGTTCAGCTATAACCAAGCGGAAGGCAAGATCTGGCCCGGTGGCTTGAGGGTCTTGTCAAGGACCTTCAGTTTTTTCACTAGCAAGAAACACTAATTACCTTTGCATGGAAAAACAGCCAGGTGTTTTTAGTTGCTGCTGCCTAACTCTTGTTACCAACATTCTTCCTCACGATACCCAGTATAATGCTTTGCCTAGAAGGAAGAAATATGAGAAGATGGGGAACTAGAATTCTATCCTGACTCTCCTCTATGCCTCAGTTTCCTCTCATCTGTGGAATGGGTAATAGCTATCTTCAGTACACTTTTTTTTCAAGGTTCAAATGAAAACATTGAAAAGTATGAAGTGTTATGTAAATGCAAGGCATTATCAGTATAACTACTGCATGGCTGACCTTTTTCAAAGAATATAAATTTGCTAGTAGCTTAATAAGGAACCAGTGACAAGGGTAGAAATAATTAACCTATGGCTTCATTTATAGTTAAAATGAACATGCAGGGTACAAATGACAAAAGTGGTTTGTATATAATCATTCACTTGGGGAAACTCAGGTTCTGAACTGTGAGTCTCTTGAAGGCAGAGACAGTGTCTTGTTGATTCATATATTGCTTGTTACCAGTACAGTACACACATTGTTAGCTGCCACTGAGTTGGCCCCTGACCCATGGTGACCCTATGTGTTACAGAGTAGAACTGTTCCATTGGGTTTTCTAGGCTACAATCTTTACAGAAACAGATCGTCAGGCCTTTCTTCCACAGAGCTGCTTGGTAGGTTTGAACTGCTAACCTTGAGGTTAGCAGCCGATTGCAAACTAGGTGGTCAACAGATACTTATTAAGTCAATAAGGTGTTTTCTGTCTCTATAGCTCTAGACCTTACCTCATTCTTTCCCTTTCCTTCACAGCCAAGCTTCTCAGAAGAGTGCACTACTGTAAAGGCAGGAGACTCAGTGCCACGGAACCTCTTCTCATAGTCTCTGGGTGCTGTCTCCTGCCATTACAGTATCCTCATTTTTTCCCTCTCTGCCAGTTCTCCTCTTTCCACACAGTTATGAATGATGAAGATCAAAGACTACAGCCTTCAGTATGGATTACACCTCAACATAAAGAAAACAAAAATCCCCACAACTGGACCAATAAGCAACATCATGATAAATGCAGAAAATACTGAAGTTTTCGAGCATTTCATTTTACTTGGATCCACAATCAATGCCCATGGAAGCAGCAGTCAAGAAATCAAATGACATACTGCATTGGGCAAATCTGCAAAAGATCTCCAAGTGTTAAAAAGTAAAGAGGTCACTTTGAGGACTAAGGTACACCTGACCCAAACTATGATATTTTCAATTACCTCATATGCATGTGAAAGCTGGGCAATGAATAAAGAAGATCAAAGAAGAATTGATGCCTTTGAGTTGTGGTACTGGCAAAGAATATTGAATATACCACAGACTGCCAAAAGAATGAACAAATCTGTCTTGCAAGAAGTACAGCCAGAATGCTCCTTAGAAGCAGGGATGGTGAGACTTTATCTCATGCACTTTGGACATGTTATCAGGAGGGACCAGTCCCCGGAGGACACCATGCCTGGTAAAGCAGAGGGTCAGTGACAGAGCCTCAACGAGATGGACTGACACAGTGGCCTGTAACAGTGGGCTCGAACACAGCAATGATTACGAGAAGATGGTATAGGACTGGGCAGTGTTTCTGTTCTGACGTACACAGGATCGCTATGAGTTGGAACTGACTTGACAGCACCTAATAACAACATGCTTAATACTCAGGTGAGAAAATACTTTGTGCTTTTTTTTTTTTTTAATACTTTCTTTAACCTGTGTGTTCACCCAACTTCTCTCTCCGCAGCCCTGACTCCTCTCCTGAAAATGAATCTTGCATTTCTAACTTCCAGTTAGTCAATTGCACGTGGATTCAATTCTTATTTTAAAACTCCAAATCCTCCCAATTTCACTCATAGCTTCTCTATTTCAATCTATAACACTCACATTCTCCAGATATTTTTAGAAAGTAGTACTCCTCAGTTCAAAAATCTCAATTCCCATTATCCTCAAGGAAGGCTCAAATCCCTCTGACTGGCACTGAAGACTAAACACATCTTACTTCAACTTATCTTGAGAGTCTTACTAATCACTATTTCTCTATGCAAAAGTTTTGATCCAACCAAATGGGTCTCCATCATTTCTTCATAAGACTACTTTTCATATTGTTTCGTTTTAGGAAAATTATTCCCAATTTTCTGAACGAATGTGAATTTTTCAAAGTCTACCTCAAGTCACACTGTATTCATGCAATCATTCTGGATAACATGGAACACATTTTGAAAACCATCATGTAGTTCTAAATATTGTTCACTAAGTTACTGTTGTTTGCTGTGTGAGAGACACGACCACAAAGTAATGAGATTGGCCTTCACAAGAAATGCAGTCACATTACTTTATCCTTAAACCACATCTTTTGCATCCCAACTAAAATACGTAAGCTCTTATAAGCAAGGACCAGTTTATTAATCTCTCTCCCCTTTCCACTACACGCACCACACACACACCCAGCATTTGCACAGAACAGATGTTCAAAACCTGTCGACTGATATAAAAAGGTACGCTCAGAATGAGTAAGACAAAAGAAAGAAACTCCTGGTAGGCATCAACTACTAACAAGCCAAAGGGAAGTTAGCTTTTCTAAGCTTCAGTTTTTCACCTGTAAGATGCAGATAACAATGTCTGCCGCAAGGGACTATTCTAAATATTAAATGCTACAGCATATGTAAGTATGTTGTCAACTTCCAAGTACTGCACCAAACGCAAACCCTGGACCATTTTTAGGAAGCCATAAACCAGTGTCAGGGCCAAAACCAGGATATAGCGTGGAAGGTGGTCCCCATGAATTCATGCCATCCCGAGGGTTGCGGATGCTCAGAGCTCTTCTAGCGTTGAGCAGCGGCGTACTAGTACGCGTTGCCTAGGTTACCTCGCACCTCCGCCGGCCGGCTAATAGCCACGCCCATCATCCCCTCTCTATGATCTGATTCGCTGGTTTAGGCCAGGTTTAATACTCACCTGGTAGTTCCCGCATCAGGTAGAAGGGGCCACAACCGGCCGCTGACTTATCGGTGCCAGGAGGTGCTGTGGCCGCGGAGGGGGGCGGGGCCGTGCCGGGTCCTCCGCCCGGCGGAGGCGGAGGCGGAGGCGGAGGCTTTCCGGGGCCGAAGCCGAGCGCGGCTGGAGGCGGTGGTGGGTCGGCCTGAGCTCCAAAGAGCGCTGTGAAATTCTCCATCGTCCCCTCTGCCCCGGCGGTGCCTCGGCATCTGGCGTTGATGACTTTCATTGGACAATCCCTTCACGGGGCAACGCCTTCCACCTCCAGGAGCAGTTTATCACTGGATGCCACAGTCCCCGCCTACCTTTTGCCGACAACTACTTCCGTCGCTTTATGCTAACGTCCAGGAAATGCTATGTAGTCTTATTAATTCTTCTCTGATATCTCCGCTCATCACAGTCATACATCCAATAACATGACTTAACTGGAAAGAGCGGCAGCTAGATTGGCCAATAAAGTATCAAATCCCTTTTTCAGTTCCTACCTACCATCGTGTCCAATGGAAATCTATTTCCGGGTCCATAGGCTGTGCATCTGAGACTTGGTCCAATGGGAACTTTAAATGGTGTGGAGGCGGGGACCAGACCTTCCGACGCCGCTAAGCGGCGGGCGCCGCAAGGGCAGAAAAGATGGCGGTCTTGGCACCTTTAATTGCTCTGGTGTATTCGGTGCCACGACTTTCACGATGGTTGGCCCGACCTTACTATCTCCTCTCAGCCCTGCTGTCTGCCTCATTCTTACTTGTGAGGAAGCTGCCGCCACTCTGTCACAATCTCCCCACGCAACGCGAAGACGGCAACCCGTGTGACTTTGACTGGGTAAGCGACCCCTGCCTGGGACCCCGCGATCTTGAAGCTCCTTGCCCCAGCGGGTTCATCTGGGAGTCCCAGGCTTCACCTTTCCGAGGACATCTGAAGTCCCGAACCTGTCACGGACTTCAAACAGACTACAGCGTAGGGCCCGGACCGTTATTGAGTCTGAGATGGGAAAACAGGAAAGAATGACGTCTCGGGGTTGCACATTCGGTTAGTTATAGAGCCTGCCCAACAGCCCAGGGTCTTCTGACTCGAATCCAGGATTTTTTCCGTCTCACCATTCATATTCATTAACAGCCCTACCAAAACTTGTAGAACGTTTTACAGTTCTTAAAGCTTTTTGCTGTCCATTATGTAAAGCCTCCTAACTAGGTAGATGCAGCAAGTAGTAGTATTCCTGTTTTATTGATGAAAAAATTAATTTCAGCATGGTTAGGTGACTTGTCCGAGGTCATACAACTAGTTAGTGGCTGGGACTTGAAACCACTCTTCTGTCCACAGTACTTGTACAGTCTGTTAACAACAACAAAACTCATAGCGACCCTATAGGACAGAGTAGAACCGCCCCATAGGGTTTCCGAGGAGCGGCTGGTGGCTTCGAACTGTTGACTTTTTGGTTAGCAGCCGTAGCTCTTAACCAGTGCGCCATCAGGGCTCCGCACAGTCTATTAAACAAACAAAAAACGAAACCTTTTGCCGTCCAGTTGATTCTGAGTCATAACGACTTTATAGGACGGAGTAAAACTGACCCCCAAAGGGTTTCCAAGGAACGGCTGGTGGATTCAAACTGCCAACTTTTTGATTAGCAGCCAGAGATGTAACCACTTTGCCACCAGGGCTCCGTACAGTCTATTAGCCATTTCTTAGTTCAGTAAACATTTCCAGAGTTCCTATTGGCGGTTGGAATCCACCCAGCGGCTCCGTGGGAGAAAGACCTGGCGATTTGCTCCTGTAAAGATTACAGCCTAGAAAACCCTATGGGGGCAGTTCTACAATGGACCCCATGGCACCTAACAGCAACAACATACTATGTACCAGGCAGTATGCTGGGTCCTGAGAGTGCAAAGACAAAATTGTTAGGCTTATTGTAAAGGAAATGTAAAAAGTACATTGTAAAGAAATCTGTTGAAAGCCCCTTGCTGTGCTTCTTGAGGAGTGGAGGGACTGCTCAGAAAAATGAGTTGAAGCCTTATGCCCACTGCTGTATAGCAGCATCTGTATTCTGATGAGGGAGGGTCATCCTGAATTTTTGTCTTATTTTCTAGCTCGCAAAATGAATCTGGATCTTTACCCAGCACCCATTCCCTTACTTTCTTCGTCCTTCCTCTGTTTACTCTTTTATGCTTTCTCTGCCCTTTCTGAGACAGTATTCATTAGCTCAGATGTACAGGTGCTATTTCAGAAGATCCAGTTTTTATCTGATACTCTATACTGCTTAAACAAAAATGGGACTCAAAAGGATAAGAGCATAGTAGTGAACATTTTAGTAAACATGTTATTGTTGTTCGTTGCTGTCAAGTTGATTCCAACTCATAGTGAGAGACCCTATAGGGTCAGTCACTTTCAGTTGGTGGCCGAGCACTTAACCACTGCACCACCAGGACTCTTTGAGGCATGGGTTCAAACCACCAACCTTTTGGCTAGTTGTCGAGTGCTTAATTGTTTGTGCCACCCAGCCCAGCCACTCCTTTAATAAACATAGAGATCTTTTATATATAGTACGTCCCTGGTTATGAGAGTGAGACTTACTGACGACTCCTGTTTGCCCTTTAATGTTATGTAAATTTGCCCTCACTTTGAAACGATTGAATCAACCCCTACTCCCAACAAATTCTTCATCACAGTCACCTTCACTTGCTGCTCATGCAGCTTTTAAATCATTGAAAAGGCTTTGAGCCATTTCTTGCACTAAAAAAAAGAAAACAAACTCGTTGCCATCGAATTGATTCCGACTCATAGTCTATAGGACAGAGTAGAACAGCCCATAGGGTTTCCAAGGAGCAGCCGGTGGATTTGAACTGCTGACCTTTCGGTTAGTAGCCAAGTTCTTAAAAGAACTGTATGTAGCTGTTTGACTTACCTACAAATTCCACTTAAAGCCACACTTAGGACCTGATGTCATTTGCAACCCAAGGACTGCCCGTAGTTAATATCTCTATACAGTGTTGTCTAATAATAACAAAATACTGGAAGGCTTTATGTTCTGTTATTACTCTGATAGGTTTTTTTTTTTGGTTTTTTATTTAGCTATTTAACTATAATAGCCCTCCTGGCACAGTGGTTAAGAGCTTGGTTGCTAACCAAAAGGTCAGCAGTTCAAATCCACCAGCCTCTCCTTGGAAACGCTATGGGGTAGTTCTACTCTGTCCTGTAGGGTCACTGTGAGTTGGAATCGACTCGACAGCAACGGGTTTGGTTTTTTTTTTTTTTTTTAAAAACTATAATAGCCAGTTTTTATTTTCTAGGATAATTCATGTTTTACGGATTTATCTTGATGATTGGGAATTTAGAGTATTAGAGTAAATATTAGCAGCATTAACAGGTAAACTTCAAAATTTCAGTGGCTTAACAGAATGAAAGTTTATTTCTATTAAATAAAGGGAAATTATCAAGCATTTATTTTGCCTTTCCTGTATATCATGTCTTTTAGGGCAACCACAGAATTGATAAGGGAAAGTTGATTTTTTAATAAAAGAATTTGAGTTAATAAATACAGAAGGAATGATAGAATTTAAAAATCATCATTTCAGCAACCCCGGATGAAATAATAAATCTAGGCAGTGATCACCTGTGGATGCTTAAATCATCACATGAAAGGCTGATGTGTCTTCTGAAGTGATGCACCACCTGTGATGTATTTTTGCAAAAAGATTTGGATTTCACTGTGTTCAGACCTCTAGATCTCATTCCCACTTTATAAGAAATGTGGCAGATAGAGGATCATTATCAGAAGAACACATACCATGAATCCAGAAAGTGGCAAATTTGACAGCACCAGTGACTCAGTGTCTTCAACAGATGAATAGCATGAGGTGAAAAGGAAGATTAAAGAGACCAAAGAAACCCATCAGTGAAATGCAATGTATGCATGTTGCTTGAATCCTAACTTGAACAAACAACTGTATAGACATTTTGAGACAATCAGGATCCTGTGAATAAGGGCCAAGTATTAGATGATAGCAAGAAACTATTATGTTAAGTGTGATAATGGTATTGTGGTTGTGTTTTTAAGAAAAGTCCTTATCTGTAAGAAATGCATATTGATGTCTTTACAGGTGAAATGATATAGCTGAAATTTGCTTTAAATTTCTCCTCTAAAAAAAAAATAGGTAGCATGGATGAACTAGAACCAGACTAGCAAAATGTTGATTACTGTTGAAACTGGGTGATAGGGGTTCATTAAAATATCTGTCTTCTTTGGTGTATGTTGGAAAATTTCCATTCTAAAAAGTTTACATGTAATGAACATACAACAACCGAGAGAGGTTTGCTTCACATAGTCAGTTTGGGACCTATGCTCCTTCTGTCTTCAGTCTATATAGCCTTCAGGTCATCCCAACATCGCCCAGCCAGCAGATGAAAAAAGAAAGCTGGAATGCGAGGACATGTCCTCTCTTTACTGCCAGGGTACAGAAGTGGCATATCACTTCCACTCACATTCCATTGAAAAGTGCTAGTTACACAATCCTACCTCTGTGCAAGGAGATCGGGAGATAAAGTATAGCTATAGTATACCCAAGAGGAAAGGAGATGGGGTTTGGAGTACATCAGCCAGTCTTTGCCATAGACCCATTCTCTGTCTTTAGGGACTTTTCCTTTGGCTCTTGGTTGACCCTGGGTGGTGCAAACGATCATGCACTTGACTACTAACTGAAAAGTTGGCAGTTTGAATCTGTCCAGAGGCACCTCAGAAGAAAGGCCTGGCAGCCTACTTCTGAAAAATCAGCCACTGAAAACCCTATGGAGCATAGTTCTACTCTGATTCACATGAGGTTGCCATGAGTCAGAATCTACTCAGTGGCAACTGGTTTTTGTTTCTTGGTTGACCACAGTTCCTCTTCTTTAAATTCATGTTTCCACAATTTTAAGTTCCAAGTCTAACCCACCTAGTTTTATTCATGAAAACCCTTCCTAATGTCTCTTTAAGGTGTAATGTTTACCAAGGCCTGTCATATCCCCCCACTTTACATGTCCATATCTAAATCCAGTCAGGTGTTTTTTTTTTTTTTTTTTTTGCGATTAAGGCTAAAAACTTAGGTTTTTTTAAATCCCAGCTGTAAACCAGTTGATTGGATCTGTCTGAAATAATGATTTGGATCCCTGTATTATATACATAGGAGCCCTGGTGGCACAGTGTTTCTTTCCCTTGTTTACTGTCTGCCTCACTTGCTCATACAGAGCTTAGATTTTAGAGGGTGAGAAAGAACTGTAAACCAAAGGTATTGAAATGGGCTTTAATGAGCTCTGAAAGGCACCCTTCAGCTCTTGAATAGAACAGAGATACACAGATTATCACTGTGAATACTGGGTGGAGAGGAATGACTTAAGCAAAACCAACAGATGGAATAGCCAGATATTGTATTAATGGGATATTACTGATAAAATTTCCCTAGAAAAGTTTTATTTTACCAGAGTCACACTAATTTGGTTAAAGTAATATGTTATATGTGTACACCATATCATACTTTATACTACCTTTTCATATCCATTGTCTCTTTTAACCCTCACAATAGCAATTTGAAATAGATGCTGTTCAGTTGAGGAAACCAAAGCTCAGAGGTTAAATGATTTGGTGAACGGCACCCAGTCAGGTTGTGGCAGGGGTGGAACCTGAATCTAAATCTTCTGTCTGATGTTTTCCCTGCTTCACCTGAGCTGCCTCCAGTTATCCCGTCATTGTCATTCTCAATTTGGATCTCTTTTGGGTTTTATTCCATATTTGACTCCCTTGTCCTTTGGTCAGTCCTCTCTCTTCATGGCATTTCTGTCGTTTTGATTCTATTGCAGAGAGAAGTTGAGATCCTGATGTTTCTCAGTGCCATTGTGATGATGAAGAACCGCAGATCCAGTAAGTGTGGCTGGTTTCTCAGTCTCTCAGGGGGAGGCAGAGTGCCCTGCAGAGGTGCTTTCATTTGTGTTATGAGGGGGGCGTTATTTGGTGAACTAGTCCCACATTCCATGCCAAGGCTGAATTTGATCTTGGGCTTCCCACCCCCTTTTCAAACTGCCCCAGGAAGAGGGACAAATAATGGGATATAGGCACGTGCAGCTCAACCTGACCTGTGACATCTCTGTGTTTCAGTCACCGTGGAGCAACATATAGGCAACATCTTCATGTTTAGTAAAGTGGCCAACGCTATTCTTTTCTTCCGCCTGGATATTCGCATGGGCCTGCTTTATATCACACTCTGCATAGGTGAGGAGACTGCCTTTGTAAGATTATGTTAGATAGAGGCTTGGTTGTGGAAGCCAGATTCCAATCCCAAACCAGTGTCTCCACACTCTTCTTGTGTTTATCTTACACCTAATTAATAATGTGTGTAGCTCAGATGACGAGAGTCTACAGAGACTTAAGAGGAAAGGAATGTATCCTACATATGTTCACAAAGTGTGTATTCTTTGGTGGCTGAAATCTTTGAGTTGGTTTGGAAGTAAACCCACTGCCCGAGGCCTTATGCATTTCCTCTGACATCTTTTTGTGTTTAGTGTTCCTGATGACGTGCAAACCCCCCCTGTACATGGGCCCTGAGTACATCAAGTACTTCAATGATAAAACCATTGATGTGAGTGCCCTCCTCCCTTCTGTGTCTTGGGCCCTGGTGGGTGGTTTTGTAATTGTGCTCTCTATTCACTAGGAGGAGCAAGGGTGCTTCAGGATGGAAGTCAAGGGCAATGTGGCTTATTATGGGAGCTAGAGAAGAGGGGAGAGGGGGAACCAGAATAAGGAATTCAGCACTAAAGTCTGAGCTTTCACAGGAGCCTGTGTCATCCAGCTCACTGTTCCTTCCCTGTGTGACAGGAAGAGCTGGAGCGGGATAAGAGGGTCACTTGGATTGTGGAGTTCTTTGCCAATTGGTCCAATGACTGCCAATCATTTGCTCCTATCTATGCCGACCTCTCCCTCAAGTGAGTAGTACAAAGAGGGAGGGATGATGATGGAAACTGAGATGCTGTACCTCCCCCCTCATTGTTTTTGGCCTAGATTTTGTACATTGCCCCCAACCAGAGCTGTTCCCCTCAGTTTCCCTTGAGCCATTCTCTCTTCCTTCAGTATGCTAAATAATATATTCTTCTCAGGTACAACTGTACAGGGCTAAATTTTGGGAAGGTGGACGTTGGCCGCTACACTGACGTTAGTACACGGTAAGGACCTGGGCAGAGGGTCTGAGCAGGGAATCGCTTTATGTGATGTACATAGATGCATTTACAGAGTCCTTTCTGGGTCCTGTAGGTACAAAGTGAGCACATCGCCCCTCACCAAGCAGCTCCCTACCCTGATCCTGTTCCAAGGTGGCAAGGAGGTAATGCGGCGGCCACAGATTGACAAGAAAGGGCGAGCTGTCTCTTGGACCTTCTCTGAGGTACCTTGAAAGGATGGGCAGCTGGTTTGGAGAAGGGTGTGGAACAGTAGATGGAACCCAACCTGGGTTTGATTCTCAGCTGTGCCACTTGTCCACTGGTTTGAAAGCGTGGACTAGTTACTAGACCTCATTCATTAATTCACTTAGCAAATTTATATTATGCTTGTACTATGTGCCAGACTTGCTAGTACTGGGGAACAGTTATTAGTAAGACTCTGTCCCTGAGGCTCTGCACCTGTGGTATGTAGGCCTTAGGTTCCTTGTTGGTAAATTGGGGACAATAATACCTGATTCACAGGGTTGTTTTGCAGATTACTTTAAATAATGTACATCTAAATCTTGGCACAGTGATTGGCACATAATTGTTGTTGTTGTTATGTACTGTTGAGTTGGTTCCAGCTCATAGTGACCCTGTGTACAACAGAATGAAACACTGCCCAGTCCTATGCCATCCTCACAGTCGAGGCTATGTTTGAGCCCATTGTCGCAGCCACTGTGTCGTCAATCCATCTCATTGAGGGTCTTCCTCTTTTACACTGACCCTTCTGCTTTACCAAGCATGGTGTCCTTCTCCAGGGACTGATCCCTTCTGATAACATGTCCAAAGTACATGAGATGAAGTCTTGGCATCCTTGCTTCTAAGGAGCACTCTGGCTGTACTTCTTCCGAGACAAATTTGTTTGTTCTTCTGGCAGTCTATGGTATATTCCATATTCTTCGCCAACACCACAATTCAAAGGCATCAATTCTTCAGTCTTCAGCACATAATAGGCACTTACTAGTTGACTTTCCCCAAATACCCGGAAAAGAGGAAGATTAGGGCAGGTTTCTGTCCTTTGATTCCTTATTCCCTCAGTGGAGTCCCTGCGTGGTGCAAATGGTTAATTTGCTCTGCTGCTAACCGAAAGTTCACTCAAAAGCATCTTGGAAGAAAGGCTTGGTCATCTACTTCTGAAAAATCAGCTCTTGAAAACCCCTTGGAGCACAGTTCTACTCTGACACACATGGGTTTGACATGGGTCAGAGTCGACTTGGTAGCAACTGGTTCCCCAAGAGGAGCCCTTAACTCTCCCTTCAAAGCTGAACCCTGATGTGTGCATCTCTTTTTCACAGGAGAGTGTAATCCGAGAATTCAGCTTGAATGAGCTGTACCAGCGGGCCAAGAAGCCTTCAAAGGCTGGAGACCACATCCCTGCGGAAAGGCCTGAGGCCCCAACTCCCACCCCAGTGCCAGATGGGGAAAGCAAGAAGGACAAATAGGACCCCGGCCTTGTTAGTGCCCTTCTCTGTCCAGTCCCTTCCCAGGCACCATTGAGGCCCTGACCCTCTGCATCCACCAGCCCTGCCTGAGGCCGTGCCTTTGTTATTTATGCTTCCCCTGTTGGGTTGTGCCTGGGTGAGGCAGGGTGCTACTTCTGATTTTAAAGAGGCAAGCAGGGAATTGTCACGCACTGTCCAGGGGCCTCCCCTGCCATGGCCAGCTATTTCCCTGGGGGATGGGAAATCCCATTTAATGGAGGAGAAATGGTTTCCCTTCAAGTTTGGGTTTCTTTTTATCCCTGACTTGGGATCAGTGTGTCAGTTGCTGTCCACTAGTCACACATCTCTACTACGCCGTGGTTTCATTACTCCTCTTAGTGGACCTATACAGCCTACTTAGATTAAACACTAACATACAATGCTGGGGTACAGAGTCAGCACTAAGATTTTTCCTTATAGGTCTCAAGGACCCTTGTTTCCTTAGGCCCTTCTAGCTTGGTCTATGGCCTTCATTAAAAAGTATAAGACTAACATTGTGAGTAAAGGTCTCTCCTCAGAACCAGTGAGAGAGTTTTCTTCATTGAGGGTAGTACTGAATAATGCCTGTACTTTGTGGGGTTGGGGGAGGGGTATAGAGGCTTTGTATGGTAGGGCCTGGGGGAAAAAATCCTGGGCAGGATTGGGGTTTCTATTATCGCAACAACCCAATTTCAATTATCCCACTTTCTGTTGATGGTTTTCCATAATAAAAAGACTGAGGTTTCGTTTTGATTGTGCCTTTGTGTGTTTTTCTTGTATTAGAAAGGCCAGGCAGAGTTTGGTTCCATCAGATGTGGGGCATTTGTCCCCAGGATTGAGGAGAGGATGGGAAAGCTAATTTCCGTAAGGGGGCAGTGATGGTTCAGTGGTGCAAATCTCGCCCTTGCGTGCAGGAAACTGGGGCTTGATTCTCAGCCAACGCCCCGCATGCACAGCCACCTCCCACTCCCATCCCCTCAGTGGTAGTTTGCCTGCTGCTCTGAAGCTGAACAAGTTTCAGCAGAGCTTCCAGACTAAGACTACTAGGAAGAAAGGCCTGGTGATCTGCTTCTGAAAATCAGCCAATGAAAACCTTGTGAATCACAAAGGTCTGCTCGGGGTGGGGGTGGGGGGTGGGGGGTGGTACAGGACCAAAAAGCTTTTATTCTGTTGTGCATGGGGTTACCGTGAGTCGGGGTGACTGACAAGTAACAAGAGTTTCCTTAGTCCAGAATACAGACGGCCCGCAGTTAGGAGGACTAGGCTAGTGGCTGGTCCATGCTTCCCAGGAAGAGGGCTTGCGGACACAGAGGTTGCGGCGTACACTATTTAGGCGGAAGCGTGCATGTGTGTTTTAACCGCGAGTCTTGCTTTCAGAGCTACCCAGTCCCCGGTCCCCTCCCTCTTTGTGCCTCCCCCCCGGCAACTGCGAAGTGGTTGTGCCCGAAGGCCCCGCCTCCAGAGCTCAGCAGCGCGCCGCAGGTCACGCTTTCCGCCTCTTCTGCAGCGGCTCCTTGTTCCTTAGCGGAAGTTTCTCCTTGCGGTCTGGGCTGCAGAGCGAGGGCCTCCATTGTCCGGTTTCGCTCAGTACCCCGCAAGTCGCTCCGTTCCCCGCCAGGCTCCAGGCGCCATGGCTTCCCGCGGGAGGAAGCGAAAGGCCGAGGCGGCGGTGGTGGCGGCGGCCGAGAAGCGAGAGAAGTCGGCTGGCGGCCAGGCGGCAGTGGAGGAGGCGGTCATCGTCATCGAGCATTGGTGAGGCCCGGGAGAGTCGTGGGGGGCAAGAACGTCGCGGACCAAGGGCCCCGTCCCTGACCTTCCCGTCTCTTCCTAGCACGAGCTGACGCGTCTACGGACGCAACGCCGCGGCCCTGAGCCAGGCGCTGCGCCTGGAGGCCCCTGAGCTTTCAGTGAAGGTGAACCCCGCCAAACCTCGGAGGGGCAGCTTCGAGGTGACGCTGCAGCGCCCGGACGGCAGCAGTGAGTGCGGGTCCCGCGGGGAGAGGGGCATGGGGGTGCGAGTGGGGAAGAGGTAGTCTCTGAAACCGTCGCCATCTGATGATCGTGGAGACAATGCTGATGAATCTCAGAGTAACTTTGCTTTATTTGGCCCTTTCCCAGGTGCGGAGCTCTGGACTGGCATTAAGAAGGGGCCCCCACGCAAACTCAAATTCCCCGAGCCTCAGGAGGTGGTGGAGGAGCTGAAGAAGTACCTTTCATAGGGAGGTTTGGGTGGAAGTCCTCAAGCTGAGGTTTGAAATGGGGAACGAGGACGGGGGTGTTGATGGTAGGGCTACTTGCAAAGCAGCCCTTACTGTTAAAGCTCATTCCACACGGGGATTTGCATTTTCATAACTTTTACTTGATCTCAGGATTTCCTCTATTGGGAATGTCTCTTCCCCTTTTTACTGGCAGGAAAAAAATTGAAATGGGCAAAAAACTACTGTTTCCTGTGCCCTACTACAGCAGGTTAACTCCATCTTTCATTTTTTCAGCCAAGTTGTAGACTAATGGTAATGTAAATGATTCTTTGTAGAAGTGCAATTTATGCCCGTTGGTGATGCAGTTGTTGCTCTGTGGATATGGACCAGTTCTGCATTTATTTGAAAATTTCCACATTTATGATGGTGTTTTATATTTATTAATTCCCATACACATTAGGTTCTTATTAAAGTCCTTTCACTAC
Organism: Trichechus manatus latirostris; assembly: GCF_000243295.1. Taxonomy (NCBI): domain Eukaryota; kingdom Metazoa; phylum Chordata; class Mammalia; order Sirenia; family Trichechidae; genus Trichechus; species Trichechus manatus. The sequence goes on from NW_004444172.1 coordinate 2,778,627, forward strand.
CACTTGCTAGTATTCCACTACTAACACTGCTTTACCGTCTGAAACATTTGACGTGTGTTTTTGTTTGTATGAGTAGTAATTTTCCCCTTTTACTGGCAGAAATCTTTTGTGTTACTTCACATATGCTTGGAGCCCTGGTGGTGCAATGGTTAAGTGTTCCACTGCTAACCAAAAGGTCAGCAGTTAAATCCACCAGCTGCTCCTTGGGGGCAGTTCTACTCTGTCCTTTAGGGTCCCTATGAATTGGAATCGACTCGAGGGCAACAGGTTGGTTTGGTTTCATGTATGCTTACCCCTGTACTCCCCCCCTCCCGCCGCGTTGTTACTGATAAGTTCTATTAATGGTGCAGTGTTATTGTTAACACTGCATTAGAGTACTGTCACTCCTGGTCATGAGGACTTGACCTTGTCTTTATCTGTAGGGCTTCATATAGTGCTCTGGCATGTTAGGTGCTTAACAGTCTACGGGGAAGATGCGATCCTTGGGCTCCTGGGTTTGGGGGTTCACGGGTGGGGGGAAAGACACATCTTCCTCAGGCCTTACGATTGCTTGAGTCCCTTCTTTAACCTTTTCTCCTTCTCACATTTGCAGCCTCTGTCCCTGGTGATGTTGGAGCATTTATGACGGAACATGGCCAAATATCAGTCATGTGCCTGAAGCCACGGTTTCTTCCCCTCCAGAAATAATGGTTCAGTTGTGAGGCAAACCTCTAGTAAGGCATTGCAAAAGTTTTTGGATTTGCTTTTTTTAATAAAAGTTCTTGATATAAAGTATTTGAGTAATAAAGCAAAACTTAATCATATGATAAGGGATGGACAAAAACCAGCCTTGTGGGATTGGGCCCCCTTGTATTTTTCATAGCCTAAGGTCGCTATTTAATTTGGAATTCCTGGAGTCTCTGGGAGAGCGTGTGAAACACTTGCAACACTACGGTAGAGAAGTAAATAATTTATTTTTTTTTAAAAAAGCAACTGTCTGTTTCAGTTCACTTCTTGGAAGTGATGAATAGAAGTGCATCTTCCTGGGCCCCTGCAGAGGTTTTGGCTAGACTTCCCATACAGGCAGTCCCCAGGTCACGAAGGAGATCAGTTCCTAAGTGTGTCTTTTAAGTCGAATTTGTAGGTAAGCTGGAACAGGTGCGTACGGTTCTTCTTTAGCCTTACTTTAGTGCAAGAAAAGGCTGGAAGCCTTCTCAGTGATTTAAAAGCTGCAGGCGCAGCAAGTGAAAGTGATTGTGAGGGAGAATTTGTTGCAAGTAGGGGTTGGTTCAGTCCTTTCAAAGTGAGGGTGAGTTTATGTAACATTAAAGGGCAAGTAGGAGTTGGCAGTAAGTCGGACTTTTCTAACCTGGGGACTTACTGTACTGGCAATGAGAAGCTCCATACACATTTTAAACCCACTGCCATCAAGTCGATTCTGACTCATAGCGACCCTATAGGACAGGAGAACTGTGTCACAGGTTTTCCAAGGAGTGTCTGGTGGATTCGAACTGACGACCTTTTGGTTAGAAGCTGTAGCTCTTATTGTGCCACCAGGGCTTCCCATACACATTAGGTTCTTATTAAAGTCCTTTCACTACCACTTGCTAGTATTCCACTACTAACACTGCTTTACCGTCTGAAACATTGTCTCTTAACCCACACCAGAGGGTGTTCTTTCTCAACTCTTCATGAAGAGCAGTGACTAGATGCCTCATGGCCTGGGAGACCTGGCTTTGCCTGTTATCTATGGCCTGCTGGAGTTTGAGACTACAGTGTATTATTTCACTTGTTGTCACTGACTGGAAAATAGATTGCAGAGAAAGACTTCATAATTTACTCCCCATGGTACTACTTGACTTCTGCCTGACTCCCAAAGCCTGGGAGGGGAGGAGGAGACCTACAAAGAGCCAGGAGTACACCTGCCTCTTGTGCTAAGATGGCATGTGCTAGTCCCTCCGCCAGTGCACCTTTTGCTAGCCAACATTTCCCACCTTCCCAGGGCCCCCAGCCTGCCTCCTCTCCCCACTACGTTAGTATATCTACCTCTGTTTCTGACTCTGAGGAAGGGTCAGGCCATACGGATGGAAAACTGGTGGGCACCTGCCTCCCCTCTGCTGTCCAGTCCACCACATCAATCTCTTCCTCTTCAGAGTTGGCAGGAAGTGGCCCCAGCAGCTCAGAGTTAACAGTCACCTCCTTGCCTGCCTCTGGAGCAGGGTACAGTACCTCATCCATAGTTAAGGGCACTTCCAGCCCCATGTCCACCCAGTTTGAACAGGAAGGGGAGAGATCTTCATAGGACCTTTGGGGAGGGTCAAGTGAGTCAATGTGGAGAAGTTTGTCTCTCTGACCATCCAGTGGCTGGGAGCTTGTAGTCTTAATGTTGGCAGTCCAAGAGCCTCCTACTGAAAGTACCTCCCCTTCGCTCATCTCTGAGGGCATGACAAGGGGGCTGAGTGGCTCTTTGTCATCACCAACAGGTTCCTTTTCCAATCCTGTGAGCTCCCTGGGCCAGAGTTCCATGTCTGGCAAACACCATTCTTCTCCTTCAATCCAGTTCTTCCCTGTGTCTGTCAGGTGATAACTGGGGGTCCTGCAGCCCTCAGCCTCAGGACTCTCCAGAGACCCTATAGGTGGCTCAATGTCAGAGCCACAAAGCATGAAGTCCAGGATCTCCTCCAGCTCACTGGTGGCAGCAGCACTTGTGATTCGGTACTCTTCGGCTTCGCAGGGCTGCCCGAGCAAGGCTGTGTCAAGTGCACAGGGCTCTCTGCAGTCAATGTCTAACACCGACTCCTTCCCTACCAGCTCTGGACTAGACTCAAACTCGGACTTCACCACTGGGTGGTCTGGGGAGCAGCTAGCAGAGAGCAGAATGTCTTGTAGCCTAGAGCACACAGGTGAGTCCTGACATAGGTCTGTTGGAGCAGATGGCATTTCCTGCTCGTTAACTGAGGATGACTGAGTCCCTGGAGGCTCTTCTAAGTCTCCCCCAGGTTCTGGGATCTGGGGGCTATCTTGAGAGTCTTTGAGGGGAGGCTCCTGCACCACCTCCCAGCAGGTTCCATTGACAATCTTCCGAAGTTTCACTCTCCCAACCTGCCCCTCCTCTGCAGAGTCGGAGTTAGGGGCCCTGCCTTCAGGGCTCCGCTTCCTGCTCCCAGCTGTCTTCCCAAGACCAGAGGGGCTTGAAGTGCTCTGTAGAGGACTAGCTCTCCCTGGTTTCTGCTTGTCCTCTGGCACTTCTTTTTTTATACTCCTCTGCCGCCAAAGACGCCGGCCAGGGGCTGTGGACACTGAGCTGGGTCCGCTTAAAATGCTGGGAGACTTGGATGTACACACATCAGGAGATGGCTTTGAGCGGCTTAGCCTGATCTTTCTGGGCAACAGTCTCTCATCCACGGAGGGGTACAAGCTGGGTGGGGAAAGAGCTGTAGGACAAAGGTCAGGGTCACTCTTGTTCTCCTTAGGCCCCTGACTGTGGCTTGATGGTGAAGAGCTTTTTTCTTGAGTTGAGCAGCCTCGGGTCCTCCTTTTGAGCAGAAGAGTGCCAGACAAGTTCTCTGTGTTCTGTCGGTTGCTCTTCTCCTGGGTGCCCTCCACCTTCCCTGAGGACTTCAACCTCACTGCCCCAGGAGGACAAGCAGTCTGGATAACAGGCAGTGGAGCTCGGGGGCGGCGGCTAGGTGCCACCACCCTGGCAGAGATTGGAGGTTGTAAGCACTCCCGGTTCAGTCTGCGGCCCTGAGGGGCCTTCACCAGCTTTCCACCCTCTAGCTGAAGGGATTCTAACTCTGATACACGGAGCTGACGGGCAGCAGAGAGCACATCCTGGGCTTCTTCTCGAGATACTTCCATCTCTGAGGTGTAGAGGAAGTCCACCAGCTTCCTAAGTGTCCTGATCTTCAGGCCTCCCAGCTCTAGCACCACCTTCCGACCCTGTGCTGGCCTCTCCCGCTCTAGGCGCTCTGTGAAGAAGGGGCTGCAGGCCGACAGAATGCAGCAATGGGCTGGGACTGCCTCACCTGTGGGGAAACCCAAATACTTTATCTCATGCAGACAGGCACGTTCATGGGCTAAGCAAAGACGTTATTACCCAAATGTACTGCCCCTTCTCTTATTTTCCATGGAAATCCAGGTAGGAGAAATCTGTTCCTTCTGCCTGCCTGGAACCTTCTGCCATTACCTTTTGCCTTGCTAACTTGTTTTTATCCTTCAAAGTCTAGCTCAGACATCACTTCCTTCAGAAAGCATTCCTCTGGGTTAGGTGCTCCTGGGCACAAAAGAGGTACTCTGTAGCTATCATAGTGCTTGGTTATCTACTGGAATTGTGCATCTCCTTCACTAGACTGTAAGCTCTGTGAGGACAGGGACCATGTCTGTCTTGTTCACTGAGTATATTCACTGCTTGAAACAAAACAGGATCAAATACTTGCTGGATAATTTTTTTCTTTACTCACACAAGAGTTTAAAAAAGATTTTATAGAAGCAACTTGTAGTCTAACAGAAAGCATGAGCTTTGGAGGCAGACAATCAGGGTTCAACTCTCCTGAGCTCTAGCACTACCAGGCAGTGGTCTGTCCAGAGCGCCCTTCTCTCAGATCCATACCTCTGCTCAGATCTCTCGCCTGAGACATTAAACACGCCACAGCCTGTATGTCTATGTGGATGTCTTATAAGCACTTCTTTTTTTAATTATACTTTAGATGAAGGTTTACAGAACAAACTATTTTCTCATTAAACGGTACACATTTTGTTTTATGACACTGGTTAACAACCCCATGACATATCAACACTCTCCCTTCTTGACCTTGGGTTCCCTATTAACCAGCTTTCCAGTCCCCTTCTGCCTTCTAGTCCTTGCCTCTGGCTGGTGTGCCCCTTTAGTCTCGTTTTATGGGCCTGTCTAATCTTTGGCTGAAGCATGAACCTCAGGAGTGACTTTATTACTGAGCTAAAATGGTGTCTGGGGGCCGTACTCTTGGGGTTTCTCGGGTCTCTGTCAGGCCAGTAGATCTGGTCTTTTTTTGTGAGTTAGAATTTTGTTCTACATTTTTCTCCAGCTCTGTCCGGGACCCTCTATTGTGATCCCGTCAGAGCAGTCAGTGGTGGTAGTTGGGTACTATCTAGTTATACTGGACTCAGTCTAATGGAGGCCATGGCAGTTGTGTCCTTGGGACTAATCTTTCCCTTGTATCTTTAGTTGTCTTCATTCTCCTTTGCTCCCGAAGTGGTGAGACCAGTGGAGTATCTTAGAAGGCTGCTCACAGGCTTTTAAGACCCCAGACGCTCCTCACCAAAGTGGAATGTAGAACATTTTCTTTATAAACTATGTTATGCCAATTGAGCTAGATGTTCCCTGACACCATGGTCCCCACAGCCCTTAGCCCAGCAATTCGGTCCCTTAGGGAGTTTGGATGTGTCTATGGAGCTTCCATGACCTTTGCAAACACTTCTAATGCAACCCTTCCAGAAAATGAACTCATCATTCCCTACCCCAAAAAAGCCTTTCTCTATGTTTCCTACTTCAAAATAAGGTTATCACATTCACCCAGTTGCCCACGTTTGAAAAGTAGAAGTTATCTTGATTCTTCTCTATGCCCTATCCACCTCATCTAATTAAAAAAAAAAAAGCCAATACTTCTTGAGTGCTTATTATGTGCCAGGCATTGTTCTAAGGGTTTTACCAGTTACCAATTCATTTCCTGTTCACTGCAACCCCGTGAAGTAGCTACTGTTATTATAGATGAGTGAACTGAGACATATTAAGTAACACGCCGGTGATTATCAAGTTAATAAGTAGCAGTCTGTGGGTGGTGCAAGCAGTTTGCAAACCCACCCAGCCTGGTGATGTGTTTCCTTAAAGATTACAGCCAAGAAAAACTTAAGGAGCAGTTCTACTCCGTAACACGGGGTTACCATGTGTTGGAATTGACGGCAATGGGTTTAGTTTTTTTTTTTTTTGAAGTAGAAAAGACAAGATTTGAACCCAGGGAGTATGGCTACAGAGTCCAGGCTCTTAACCACTTCAGTAAGTTTTGTAAATGCTCATTAATAGCTCATAAGCCATACATTTCTCTGCATTCTTAATGCCGCTACCTTAGGCCACCATCCTCTACTGTATTACAAAACAGCCTGTCTGGGCTCATCAACAATCCAGTAATTCTTCATATGCAGCTGGAATGCTGTTCCTAAAGCAGGTATGTGATCATGTCATCTGCTTAAAACTTTTCAGTACATTTCCCAGTGTCCTGAAGACAAGTCCTACTTCATGTGTATGACCTCCAGACCTTACATGACTGCCCTTTCTCCAGCCACATCTCTGGTACCTATTGTAATCTGTGCTCCAGCCATACTGAACCACTCAAAAATTCCTGGTGACATCTCTGGACCTGTGTACATGTGTTCTCTCTGCCTGGAAAAATCTTTCCCCACTTGCTCCTACTTCTGTTTGTCCTGCAGGTCATTTCCCTCAAGAGAATTTCCTTAACCCCTGCCTCCAATCCTCCCCAAATGTGTGAGAGTTATTTCTCTTTTCTACTCCCTACATCAGCCTATAACCAAAAAAAAACCAAACCTGCTGCCATCAAGTCGATTTCAACTCAGTGACCATATAGGACAGGATAGAATCTTTACGGAAGTAAATTGCCACATCCTTCTCCCACGAAGTGGTTAGTGGTTCAAACCACTGACCTTTGGGTTAGCAGCTAAGTGCTTAACCACTGTGCCACTAGGGCTCCCTTATCAGCCTATACTTAGCCCATTATATTATTTATTGTCCCTAAAAAACCCATTGCTGTAGAGTCAATTTCGACTCACAGCAACCATACAGGACAGAGTAGAACTGCCCCGTAAGGTTTCCAAGGCTGGCAGGTTCGAACCACTGACCTTTTGGTTAGCAGCCAAGCACTTAACCACTGTGCTGGGGATTATTCATTATACTGCACAGTAATTGACTGGTTACTTAAATATCTCCCCCTTGCATGATTTCCTTACAGCAGGGACTTTATCTTATATATACCACCAGCTGCTCCTTGGAAACCCTATGGGGCAGTTCTACTCTGTCCTATAGGGTTGCTGTGAGTGGGAACTGACTTGCCGGCAATGGGTTATACACAGTATACCCACACTTGTACATTTTGGCACACACCAAACACAAACCTGTTGCTGTCGAGTCGATTCTGATTCATAGTGACCCTAAAGGACAGCACAGAACTGCCCCATAGGGTTTCCAAGAACAGCTGGTGGATTAAAACTGCCAACCTTTTGGTTAGCAGCCAAGGTCTTAACACACATTTGTGTGCATTTGGCACACAACAGGCACTTAATAGTTTTTTTGATTATTCGTTTTGAATTAAATGAATCCCAGCTCTGCACTTACTAATAGAACCAACAGGCAAGTCACTTAACTCTCTAGGCATCAAATTGCTCATCTGTAGAACTGGAACCATATAATATTACTTACTTCACAAATTGTTATAAGAATCAAATGAAATACTATACTGTATCTGCTCTGCAAACTATAGAGGGCTACACAATGTTGGCTGTCATAATCTTTTTATAAATGAAGAGACAGAGTCCCAGAGAGATGAAGTTACTTGCCCATTTGTAACTTCATTACCAAGTAACAAAGCTAGGACTTACTTCAGGTCATCTGACTCCTAGTCTTGGGCCTTCTACCAGGCTCCACTTCATACTGATTTACTATTTCAAGTATGAAGCGAAGGGGTAGGAATAAGCTATACATTTTTAGTTCTAATGACGACAAAAAATCACCAATTTGAGGGCAAGGGGAAAAAAAACTTAAGCAACACTTTGGCAAGTAAATGGAAAAATATGAAATAGTATCATCTAACACTTATATTGTGCTTAGTACATTCAAAGCACTGTTCTATATGCTTTACATACTTTAACTCTTCATCTTCACAACCACTCCATTAAGATACTATCCACGTTTTATTAGAATTTCTATGCTTACAAAACTTTAAAATTAGTTTCATTTTTCAAGAGAAAAGCCTAGTCACAATTTTACTCTTAAAAACAGTAACTTTCCTAGGAACTGCTCTTTTCTAAGTAGCTTACAGTGCTCAAAGATGATATAACACATTTTCCTGGTTTTTGTCCCTGCCCTAGCCCTAAACTCATCCTATTCTATGGTTGAGTTTTCAACTGAGTCCCTACCAGTCTCTTACCTTCTGCCTGCAGAAGGACATCACAGAACACACCACTCTGCTGCTGGTGATGAAGCTGCAAAAAGGCTAGTCGGAGGAACCGAGGGTTCCTGTACAGGATTTTCGTGCTGGCAGGAGAATACATGTTGGTATTCTCTTAACAAACCTCCTAGGTTTTCACAGATCAGATTCCTGTGGGTGAGATAATACATTTCAGAGGCATGATTATACCTAATTTGCTTTTTGTCGTTGAAATGGCAGGGAAATATTAGGAGAGATACAGTATAAGTTGAGGAAACAGCCCAGAAGTTGTGCCAAGGGTATCTCAAAGTGGAATATCATCATAGTAACCTGTGTGAACTCAGAGATAAGTCTAGGTTTGAATCTTGGCTCTGCTATTCATTAGCCTAGCTATACGATCTGAGGCAAATGACTTCCGTTGAGTCTCAGTTTTCTCAACTATGTCAATGGTAATAGTATGGGAATGATAATAATAGTAGTTATAATGATATGAATACGTGCTTATAACGTTATTTTAAAGATTAAATGAGCCAATGCATGTAAAATTAATTGCTTAGCACAGTGCGTGCCTGGCACATAATAACTATCACCCAAAAATGGAAGCCATTGTTATCCTCATTCACATTATTACTGAAACTCAACTCCTGCTGTGCTGACTACTGATATTCTTCCTTAGCACCACCACTTTCCAGGTCCATGGATATAATTCTCAGTTAAACACTTTTAAAAATACTGAGTATCAAATTAGCTCAAGTAAGTCCCACACCCCTTTTCTCTGAACTCTATCACACTAACCAGCAGAGGGTGCACAATAAAGAAGTGAAGCTGCTGGACTAGGTGGAAAGGTCGCCACAGAAACAAGGACACTTGGTTCAAATGTTCTTGAATAAGGGGGGTGTGTGTGACCCCGGCAGATGGTGAAGAATTTGGCCTTTAGGTTTGTCAGTCTGGCTAATTACCTGGATAGCAACAGAGCAAGGATAGTTAGGCACTGTACTGTTCCCAAAGCAAACTGGATAGCCTGATTTTAGGCTTAGTACATTTCCAGATTTTTACACTGAAACTTCCACACTCACTGCAAAGATGTGCTCCTTTCCTGACAATGCCGTCTTCTGTCAGATGGCACCGAGGATCCGAATAATTCAGGTCAAAACTATCAGGAAAGAAAAGAGTGGAAAGGTAAACCAAGGAAAGGCAGGCTCAATTCTGATCAGAGACAGAGTGATGTGGGTGGAGAATGGCAGCTCTTGCAAGGGCCCAAACTTAGGCCCTGGGGGTGATTCCCTGGCTACGGGCACCTGGCCTTGCCCCCAGACCCAACCTGGAACTGTTCTGCAGTAGATATTGCTCCTGCTGTCCTCTCTCTGCTAGGTCGCCTGGCCAGCCTACCTTGCTTCCTCCCAAAGTCCAGCCTCGTGCGTGGAGGTTTAGCAAAGCAGCACAAATGGGCCAATGGCCTGAACGGCTCCTCTCACCCTCCAGAACCAAAGCAAACTGGGTTGATGGAGAAAGAAGGTCTTGGATGGGCCCCGCAAAGCAGGATTGCCGGCCAGTCCCGGCGCCCGGCCCAACTCCTTTGAAGAGAACCTCTCGGCGCGAAGGTTTCTGGGAATGGAGCGTGGGTGATCCGGAGGCCCGAATTCACGGTTCGCCCACACCGCCACCTCCAGGCCGCACAGGATTTGCAGCCCCACCTTGGCACGCTCCTACTGCCAAGGCCCCCAGCGCCCACATGCACCGGGTGGTGCTGGCAGCGAGAGCTCGAGGCCCCGAGGCCCACAGGCCACGCGCCACCGTCCTCGCGCAGAGCGTCGCGGGACCCGACGTCCTTCCTCCTTCCCCCAGCCCTCTGGCCTTCGTCTGCTGAGTACGTCATCCCCATTGGCCGAGGGCGCCTGGGAGAGCCAATCAGAGAGGGAGGAGAACTTTGGGAGGGAGGCTACGTCTCGAGGGACTTGCGGGCTGAGGCGACGTGGTTGGGCTGTGAGAGGTAGAGAGAAGGGCCGGCTGGAGAGGAATTCTCAAAGCCATCGTCTTTTCCCTCGGCACTCGCACTCGTAGAAACACCCTGATAGGAGGGGCAGGGCACTCTAATAGGGCAGGCCCAAGGCGATTAAAGAACACCTCCTTCTTCCCCCGAGAGGGGCTGCAAATAACCTTGGCCAGGCTAAGGATGCTCCAGGCTTAATGCAAGAAAAAGCCCCATATTCTAATCTAGATATCTCCCAAAGTCAGGGAATATTGTGAAACAAGGTCGTTGGGCTACTTTCTGAATTCAATTTTTTCACTGATTCCACATCTCGGAGAACTGGTGACCAAGACGGTTGCAGAAATCCCCTCAGGAGTGGCCTCTGGTGTCCTTCGAGAGGTGATTTGTTCAGCGCAAGTTGCTGACTAGGAATAGCTGTTTTCACTGACGACACTAAAAATTAAGTGATCTCAAGATTAAACGTTTAGAATGCCAACCCATATTAGAAATCTCCTGGCCCAAGCTTCCGCTGGGTGCATTAGGACCCGGAGCCTAACTTCCGGTCCAGCCCCTCAGGTGATGTATCGAAAAAAAAATGGCTGAGTCCAAAGACCCTGGTGGCAGAGTGTGGTGAATCGAAACGCAGTCGCCCCCGCTGAGGCCGACTGGAAGGAGAAGAGGCAGATGCCTAAGAGAAGGGGGACCTGAAAAGGGACGAAAACTAGAGAGGTGAGTAGTACAATGTACTCAAGTATGTCTTCGTTGATATTGATATCTAACCTCTTTTCAAAAAGGATTTGAGGTGGCGGACCGAAATATGGGAGGGCGGGGGCACCTCCAAGTCAGGTAGTATTTTTCCTAGTTTGAAGCATTTTTTCTTAAGACAAAAAGAAAAGAAGCGGAAGATTTTCAGCTGTAGTTGTCATAGTTTAAAGAGGAAGCAATTTGTGAAAGGACATAAAACTTAGCAGAAGGAGGACAGGTTTTAGATGTTGTCAACAGCATAAAGGAAAATAAAAGAAAGAAAGAAAAAAGCTAAGGGCAGAACAATATTTGTTTATGGCATCTGTTACTGTAGAATAAAGACTTGGTTCTGCAGGTGGAACTAGTTAGAAAAAATATAAATATTATATCCCCTCATGAATATATTGTCATCAGGATGAAATTAATTTTCAAGAAGTAGAGAAGAATCCCTTTTTTTTCTTTTCTCTTTGTAGTCCACCACCACTTTAGCTAAATTTTGTGTTAGGAATTTCTAAGGGGAATGATAAATGGTCATTCCAGGGCTTCAAAAATGGCAAACTTTGGGTGATGATATGTAGCCACCAGAGGGTAGAAAGGAGTAAAAATATTTTGTTTTCCTTTGTGTGGATAGCCAGTGTTTCTTTGGAGTTGTTTTGTTTTCATCTCTACTCCTTGATATTTATAGTTTTAGTCTGTTTTAGAAGTAGATTCAGCATAGCACAGCACTTTGCATGATATAATAATTTAAATATTTTTTTAAACTTTTTTTTTTTTAAATCTCTGTCAGTTCTTCCCTAATTTCTCACCATTTTAGGGTATCTTGGTTTTTGTGTGTGTGTGTGTATGTGGTGATGGTGGTAGGTGGGGAAGTTAAACTTTGAAGGTTGTAAAACCAAGCACTGAATGTAATATTTCATGCATTAAAAATAAAACAAAGCAAAGCAAAACAAAATACCCAAAAAGAAAGAAAAAAAAATTCCACAAACAAGAAACAACCCTGTATTTCTAAAACATATCCTCAAATCCATTGTCCTCTCTCCATTTTTACTGCTACCACCTTCATCCACTTCCCTATCACTGTAACTTGACCACTGCAGCAGCCTTTGAATGAGTCAGCTTGCTTTCACTCTTGACCCTCTTTAACTTGTTTGTTATATAAGCAGCCAGATCTTTTCAAAACGGAGTTAGATCACAGCCTGTTGTAGCCCATTTCGGTGGAGTCGATTCTGACTCATAGCGAACCTATAGGACAGAGTAGAACTGCCCCATAGGGTTTCCAAGGCTATAATATTTAAGGAAGCAGACTGACACATCTTTCTCCCAAGGAGGGGCTGGTGGGTTTCAATTGCCGACTATTCAGTTAGCGGCCAAGAACTTAACCACTACACCACCAGGGCTTCTTCTCAGACCCATGTTATTGTTGTTGTTAGGTACCATGGAGTCGGTTCCGACTCACAGCGATCCTACATACAACAGAACAAAACACTGTGGGGTGCAACGCCATCCTCACAGTCTTTCTTATGCTTGAGCCCATTGCTGCAGCCACTGTGTCTGTCCATCTTGTTGAGGGCCTTCCTCTTTTTTGCTGCTTCATCTTCTGATCCCACTTCTCCCTCTGTCCTCATTTTCAACATGCTCTGCCTGGCCTAGTATGTTTCAACCCCACACTGTAGGGCTTTGGCATTAACAGTTACCTCTGCTTACTGCTCATATTTTTCTTCTAGTGGTTGGCCTCTATTTATCACTAAGATTTCAACCTAAATGTCACCCTTTCAGAGTTTGTCCCTGACATCCAATCTAGAGTAAGCCCCAAGTCATTTTCGTCATTCTCATTCCCAACAGATTCTCATCAATCTGTTTTAAATTTCTGCATAGCATTCCATCTGACATTATCTTACTTATTAATCTTCTCTTCATACACCGGCCCCCCCACCCCACCACACACCTAGAATATAAGATTTAGGAGAGCAGGAAACTTGCCTATCTTATCATTCTTGACATCTAGAAGAGTACCTGACTCGCAGTAGGTGCTCAGAATAACCCAAGTGAAACTAGTCTTTTGTTTCCTGTTAACTGAGTGTAAACAGTTTTTTCCCTCAGTCACTAAATATTAATGCTTGTGATGCTTTATTTGAAGACAGCTGTTTCAGATAAATTTAAATTTTACCATTTAATTATCTTTCTTGATTTGTATATCATTTCATTTTGAATGTTATCTACAAACTCATCAATACTAAATGACTTGTACAGAATTATACAAGCAAAGAGACTTCATTCACTCATTCAGCTACTGCTAAATATGAGATATAAGGCTGAGCTTTAGGGATATACCATCAACAGGAAAAGCAGTGGCCATGTCTTTATGGACTTATCTTCTGGTGGGGAGACAAGAAAACTCACACATACACACACACAGAAACACACGGAAAAAAAAGACAAAATACTTGCAAGTTTTGAGCAGTAACATGAAATAAACAAGACTATTCGATCTGTACAGCTAGCTAAGGCTGCTGACGAAAAGATCGGCAATTGGAATCCACCAGCTGATCCCTGGAAACCCTATGGGGCAGTTCTACTCTGTCCTGTAGGGTCGCTGTGAGTCGGAATCAACTCGATGGCAATGGGTTTGGGTTTTTTTTTTTAATCGATCCCTAGAAAATCCTAGCACATTCCAGAATATAGCTCTGATCTAGGAACCAATGAATAAACAAACATTTCTTGTTCTGATTGTTTCCTTTGATTATCATCTTTGGCTTTTGAACTTGCTATAGAGGACCAGGAATAGATGGAGAGTAGAGGTGGAAGATGTCTGGCCCTGGTTGCACAGTGGTTAAAGCGCTCAGCTGCTAACCAGAAGGTTGGCAGTTGGAACCCACTAGCCACTTTTCAGGAGAAAGATGTGGCAGTCTGCTTCTGTAAAGATTTACAGCCTTGAAAACCCTGTGGGGGCAGTTCTACTCTGTCCTATAAGGTTGCTATGAGTCGGAATCGACTTGATGGCAGTAGGTGTGTTTTTTTTTGGTTTAGAGGTAGAAGATGTGTTAAAGTAATGAGAGAAAATTCTTAGATTATGAGTTAAGGGCTGTTTATTTCTTTGCTATAATGTCCTCATTTCCCACTGTTCTTTGTTTAAAGCCCATCAGACAAGTGCTGTGATGCCTGTTTGGTCTTTCAGCACTTCTGAGAGAAGTCCTTTTTGGCCGCCACAGACCAAGTATGAGGGTCTATGAGACTCTCTGGGGCCCTGAAGGCACAGTGGTTAAGAGCTACCCAAAAAGCCGGCAGTTCGAATCCACCAGGCACTCCTTGGAAACCCTGTGGAGCAGTTCTTGACGGCAATGGGTTTTTGGTTTATGAGACTCTACACCAGATATGAGGGGGTGGCTAATGACTGCATCAGCTTGATTAGAGTGGAGTGGAATTCCTGTTTAGATAGATAAGGAAAGGTCAGATTATCGTTAATAGCGTTACTTTAATGTGTTGAATGAATAAACGTGATACCATGAAAGCAGATGAGGAATTTGGCCTTTATCCTGAGAACAGCGTAAGGTGATGGAAAGAGTACAGCTTTGGAGTCAGATTGATGAGGGGTTCACTTCTTAGCCAGCTGAGCTCAGGCAAGTTGCTTAACCTTCCTGAGGCTTGATTTCCTCACCTATAAAATGGAGGTAATACTATCTCCATTGTGGTGTTTTAGAAGTTCGAGACAATGAGTGCAAAGTGCCTCTTACATGATAGACTATCAGTCATTGCTTGCCTTTATTGGGCAATGGTGAGACATTGAAAGTTTTTAGGCAGGGTAATAATAATAGCTCATTGAGTTTATACTCTATGCCATACATTGTTTAAGAACTTTAATTCTCACAATAATCCTGTGAGAGAGATAGAGTTATCATCCCCATTTTATAGTTAAGGAAACTGTGGTTCAGAGAGATCATATAACATGTCCAAGGTCACATAGTAGTACACTCAGTTGAGGAAGTAAGTGTACTTACAGAGATAGGCTTTGAAGCCAGGTGGTCTGACTGCGGAACCTATGCTCTTAACCACTGTTCTAGATTATGAAAACTTAATGAAGAGGATTCATTTGGCAGCAGTCTACAGGACAGGGTTTGAGATTCTTCAGTAAGAAAGAAAAAGGAAATCTTCAATTCGTCATTAATCACTGAATGACCCTAAAGTACTAATCTTCATCAAGCATATATTAAAAAAAAATCCAGCCCCTGTCCTTCATGGTCTAAGAACATATTAAGGATATCTCTTAACTTAGAAAAATAATACCCCTATAATCCTTTATTCAGGTCAAGTGTTAAAAGACAATTTATGAACTATATCATCTTCAGCTTGGAGATCACACTGAAATAGAATTTTCTTCACGTGAGATTTTTCCTTATACATGCTGTATCCCCTCTAAATATATTGCTTGGTTATTGGATTCCATTTACTTTTCTCCCTCAAACCCACATTATTTTGATTTGGGGACAAATGGGAACATGTGATATTCCTCAATAGCCCAGTGGATTCAGTTCCCCTCTAGTTGAAACTATAGAGACTAAACAATGTTAACAAGCTCAGGCATTTTTTTTTCTCTAATTAGCTCTAATGCAGTTAAACCAAAATAGTGAAATTCCGAGTTTACCTCCCAGATATCCCCTCCCACCCCATCAGCACACAGTAGTCTTGTTTCGAGGATTTCTGTCTCCTTCCCTTCCTGTCTTCCTTTGGGAAAATGCTTTGAGGTAGAAAGCAACAAATGAAACACCAGCAGGCAAATAAAATCAGCTCTTTTCTGTTTCCCCACCCGGAAAGGGACAGGGAGCAAGAACCCCACCATCGAAGATAACTTGGCTTAGGCGTGCCATTCTTAGAAGCCCTTGTTCCCTTAGCACCCCCTGGAGCTCTGCAGTAATTCCTCAGAGATTGTATAGTCTTGCTTTAAATATAAATATATATATAAAATTTCCCCGTCTCTTTCTCTCCTCCTCTGTCTCTCTTTTTTTAATTTCCTATAATAAAGTTTCCTATTGGATAAAGTCAGCTCCCTGATTTATGCCTGGTTCCTATTGGAAGCTCTCAGGGGCTGACATCACTTAGGAAAGCAAGGGGGTAGGGCTGCCAGATCAGTTTGTCACCACCCAGGCTTCCTTGCCTTTGGCTGGGTGCAACTTCCATTTTAGGTGTTGGATCTGAGAGAAAAAAAAGAGAGAGAGGGAGAGAGAGAAAGAAGAGCAGGAAAGATCCTGAAGGAGGAAGAGGTGGCGAAAAATCAACTGCCTTGCTGGATTTGTCTTTCTCAGCACATTGGCGAAGCCTTGGGTTTCTTTCTTAAAGGATTGTTTTTTAAAGTCCACATTTGAGGTGTGTGCCTTTTAAAAAAAAATGTGTTACAGACGGGCGAAGGAGGATAAACCAGTCGAGATTTTGTCTTAAGGTAACCAAAGGGAATTTAAAAACGAGAGCGAGTCTGCTGTGCTGATGGGTGAATCTTAAGCAATTATTATTTTCTTTCTACTTTCAGTACTTTGGGGTATTTTGGTATTTTATTATATTAAAAAAAAAAGATAAAATATGCAAGACCTAGAAACAAACTTCTAGGTCTCTCTAACACAAGGAGACTCTAGATCCAGTGGGGTAAGAGCAGTTCTGTAAATTTACATTTTTGTGTGTTCTTTGGTTTTGTATATATATATATTTTTCCTGGATTAAGCTAACATAGTTCTGTGTTTAGAGCCCAAACCAAAAGTTGCTATTTGGCGTGTTGCGTGTGGGTTGGGAAAAGAATTTGTCTGGGTTGGGAGCTAGTTATACAGATGGTTCTTCATATGTTTCAAAACTTCTTTTTCGTTCTTTTATCGTTGATATTTGTGGAAGTGGAAAGTTGCAGAGAGTTTTGCAGTGTAAACGGTGTTGTTTTCTCCCCCGGAGAGTTTGAACGGCCCGGATTGGTTTCAGCCCTGCTGTTCCTGGGTGGATCCCTCTTTTACTTTTCCAGGTGCGGTGGGTGGGAGCCTCACTCCTGCTAGACGTAGCCTCCCTGTTTTGCCTTATAAAAGAAAACAAATGGTTCCATGTTAACTGAATTGCCATCCCCGCCTTCCTCCTACAACTACCTTTGATGGCTAAGGTTTGTGGAGGTGTTGTATGTTAAATCTGCAAATACGATAACATTGGGTATATGTGCTTAAAGGGGTAAGAAAATTCTAATCATGCCTTTTAGTTCACCTGAGTAAAGTAGCAACACACCTGAAAGTATTTTCAGCTTTGTGCTCTCTGAGAGGGCAATGGATTAAATAAGGTTAGGTTAAAAGAAACCACTTAAACTTTAGTGTTTAAAATGCATTTGAGAAAGCACAAAGAGAATTTCTATTTTAAACTCAACGGAAAGTTGTTTTTTGGAGGTGAGTTTTTTGTTTGATTAATTTACCATGAAATCAGAAATGTGTAGGAGCTGAAGGCCCATGACTGCTTTTGTTAAATCTTACATTTAATCTTAAGATTTGTTTTGTTTTTTGCAAATACATTCTTGCAAAAATACTGATTCTAGAGAGTTATATAGCCAACTCATTAACAGCTGAAAAGTGGGATGTTATCTTCCTTCTCTCTTTGAAAATGTGAATCAATCTGAAAATTATAGCTGGAATAGATACGGCCCTAATTGTGACAAGATGGGCCTTAATGTGTAAACTGCTCATTAGCTTTAAGCTGGTGTGTATCTTTAATAATTCCCTGATTCTGCTCCCTGCTTCCCAATTGTTTTTAGACTAGAACACTTCCTTGAATTTCTTTTTAATAGAATGAGGGTATTTCTTGAAAGATCATTCATTCTTGTAAGGTTGTGGTTTTAGAGGAAACAGAACTTGTTCTTGTTTTTTCATACAGTCTACGCAAGGACTATAGTAAATGTTTAATGCCTCGATCTTATAATTATAGCAAGTGCAGTTAAAAAAAAAAAAAGACAACGTGTACAATCTGTTGGGCTGGAGTTCTTGTTTAATATTTTCCAAATTTTCTTTCAAATGTTCCCCTTGCCCTGGGAGATTTCTTGGTGGATCTTTGGAAGGTTGGTCATGTTGCTGCCAGTGTGTTGGTTTCCCACTCAGCCTTTAGGGGGAGGGATGAGGGAATCTGGAGAAGGAGTACAAAGGCAGTTTGAAAATAGGTTCTGGATGACTGAGTGGTGGTGATTTGGGTCTGGCTTTAAATACTGGGCTTTGTATACAGCATCCTAGATAACTAGCGTCCAGAACCATTTCTACCAACTGAGGCTTTGTTTTGACTGGTGTATAGTATAGAGCCTTTTGGGTGATAAGAGGGAAGGTTTATATTTTACCTCGCCTCCGTTAGTTCTTTCAGGAAATATAGTATGAGGTGGTGATCAGTAAATCTCCTTTTTGTTTTTTGTTTTGCTTTTGGGGTAAAAAATGAAGACAAATACGAGTTATGCAGATTTTCCTTTCCTCGTTTGACTCCTATAGACTGTTGGTTTCTTTGTTATGTGTGTTCAGGTGGGATGGGTCCCTTCTGGAAGGTTAGAGTTCTAGTGCCCCTCTAGTGCCAATTATGGAGAGAGTCAGAGAGACTAGAACATGATCTCTCAGCTAGCGTAAAATTGGGACTATTGGAGATCTATTAAAAACAAAAAACAAAAAAACCCCAAAAAACTCCAAGCAGTTGCAATCCAGCCTTAGGTATATGAGGTGTTTGCTCTCTAGGGGTGGTAAGATAGGATGGATACAGATAGATCACTATCAATTGGAATAACAAAATGATTACCTCTGTATAGTTTATTGACTACTGTTTTGGTACCTGATGATCCCCTGTTACTAACCCACCAACCTTTTTTTTTTTTTATTTTAAAACTGTGGCTAGCATTTTACATGTACTATTAATTCCCCACAACTATTTTTTAAGAAAATCAAGCCTCAGAGAAACTAGACGTTTGCTGAAAATCTCTACAAAGTCCATGGACTTAACCACTAATATGTTACCATTCTCCAGAGAGAACAGAAAAAACAGCCAGAACTAAAATGAGCCCTTGCTAGTCCTCACTTAGAGGGCTTGTCATCCAAGTTGGCATAATGTATGTAAAAGATCTATTTTCCTTAAAGCCCATGGGAGCCAGATATGTTAGAATGGATATCATTCCAATTTTTAGAACAGATCTTTCCATATGCGTACCATTACTGTCCTAATTTCTTAAACTACCCGGAAATGCCCCAAACTTCATTTGATTATCACTGGAATTTGTTTTTCCAGAGAATTTTCAGGCATGTGGTTTGGAATGATTTTGCCAGTTTGCTAGGAGAGTCTTGTAGCAGGTATTTCGAATAGTGTATGTATCATACTGTATTATAATTGTCTACTTATTTTTGACTTTTCCACTAGAATGTGTGCTGCTTGAGTGTAGGTACTGTCTTATCTCTTTATCTGTTTAGTACCTGTCTTAGAGTCTGGTACACTAAGTGAGGTGCTTAAGTAAGCCTTGGTTAAATAAGGCACTTCATGACAATCAGTGAGGGATTTTTGTGGGTAAGGCTGAAAGGAAGTTGAGACTGGGAAGCAAAACAGCATAGATTAATAAACTTGTAATGTAATTTTGAAACTTTTACTTTAGTCTGTAGTTTCAACCTTTCACACATCTCCTCCCTTCCATTTTTGAGCAAGTTCCTGGAAATTATTGATGTTGTAAATTTTAATTTGTCCTTAATCCTGCTTCCTTTCGGGGGAAGCAGTCCAAAGGATAGTGTAAAAAGAATCCTAGTTGGTTCGTGTCCAATAAAGGAAGCTATCAGCATACTTTACTGGATCACTGAACCAGTGAAAACCTTAAATGTAACCATTTTCTGCAGAAGAGGAACTGGTCACCTAGAACATGTTAGGGTAGCAGCACAAAAGTGTTCCTTTTCAGTACTGTGTTGGAAATGTATTTTACGCTTGTTAATAAAAAAACAAGTTTGAGGTGATAGTTTTGAACATCAGCGTTTCAAAGAAAATGTTTGTTATCATTGTATTTTTTTGTCACCAGTTGAGCCACGAAGCTTCAGGAGATTTTGTTCACAAAGTGTATGGGAATTTTATGAGTTTAAGAACCCAAATTATTTTTCGTGGGTAATTTAGTGTAATAGTAACAAGAAACTTCCCTAAACAAATGAACTGTAGGTAATCAGGGTGTGAATAATTACAAATATTCTTTCATGTTCTGTTCCCTGGCAAAAGGAGTTAAATATCACATGAAGCTGAAATACGGATTGCTGTGCTTAAATGCATCTGCCTCCAAGGTTTCCAGTACAGCCCCGATAAAACGCCTGGCAGGGAGATTGTAAGAAGGGAAGAACAACTGTTCTGGTTAGGACTATCAAGGGGAAATAAGAATGTGGATTGATTTGTTTTTAGTTATGTTGTATAATGTACCTTTTGGAAGTAATGTTTTTCCCCAGTTCTACTTGGAATTGCATGTCGTTCATTATTAAACGTTAAACACTGGGAATGGGGCCCACGTTTACTATTTTCGTTCAGGGACAGTGTCATCTTCTTCCCTTTTTCAGGCTACTTTCTCTCCAGTGAAAGTAGTCTGACAGGAGTGGTGTGGAGAATTTAGGTGTCAGGTATGGTGGGGTATTATAAGGACTCAGAGTTTTTTTATCTTAAAGCCCGCTTTGCTGGCCAGCAATAGGGAATTTGGTCATTACTTTCACAAAACATGCTCCATCGTATGATGATAAAGGCAGTTTTTAACTTTATTTTGAAAATTTCAAACTTACAGGAAGATTGCAAGAATAGCGCAGGAACTCCTGTATGCCCTTCTTTCACCTACACACCAATTGTTAACATTTTGCCACGCATGCTTTATTACTCTCTCCTCCTTTTTTTTTTTTGATCAGTATGCTGGCCAAACAGAGACTTTCTAATCTGAGAGTTCCACAAACATGGGGAGGCAAGGCAGTGGTTAAGAACTTGGATGCTGGAGCCAGACTACCTGGCTTCAAATCTTGCTCTGCTACTTACTAGCTGTGTAACCTTGGGAAAACTGTTTAATTTACTCGTCTATAAAATGATGGTAATAATATTAACCCATCTCATAGGATTTTTATGAAGATTAAGTGACTTAATATATATGAAATTCATTGAACAGTGCCCAGCTCCTACTAATACCTTATGAGTGTTTGCTGTTAGAATGGATGCTTTAAATGAATTAAGACATCATTTGTCTGTTGGACTAAATGTCTTTTTTCTTAAAACCTGAAATTCTATGGTAAATATAGACACTTATATTACAGAATAAATGGCTTGTTTGATATGTAAGCTAACTTTAGTAATAGACAACTTGAGGAGTTGTATGGGCAGGGTTGTTCGAAACAAGGGTGGTATGGGAATGGATAACAGAGTAGAATGTGAGTTGGGGGGGGAAGAGAAACACGTGGCAAAGCTTAGCAATCTTACAGTAATTTCTTTAGAGACTTTGATAGGAAAAAACAGCAAAATAAGAGACAGAGGAAACCCTAGTGGCATAGTGGTTAAGGGCTATGGCTGCTAACCAAAAGGTCCGCAGTTTGAATCCACCAAGCACTCCTTGGAAACACTATGGGGCAGTTCTACTCTGTTCTGTAGGGTTGCTATGAGTGGAAATCAACTCGACGTCAACGGCTTTGGGTTTTTCTTTTTTTAATAAGAGACAGAACTCAGGCATCTGAAGGGTAAATGTTCCTTAATGTCTACAGAGAATGGATCAAAAAAGGATTTGTTTAGGTTTATTATTCACTTTGAACCAGATTCTTTACCTTGAAGTCTCTGTCCACCACAATTTTATAAGATAACATTCAGTTATGAATGGTTGTAAAGGGAACAGTTACATAGATATGAAGGCAGGTTTTATTGTCCCTTTTCTTGAAATAAGTTCCCCTCTTTTGTGTTCAGGAAACATCATTCTCTATTTGCAGCCCTTATGTATGGACATATGTAAAACTGGGACATATATAAATTTTGAGTTTATGAATGCTCCCTGTGAGGAGGGTGCTTCTAAGAAAGGGTTCTGCTCTTATATGTGGAAAAGCCAAACCATGACCTGTGGGAAGTAAATCCTGTGTTAGATGCAGCCTTGCCTGGAAACTTGTCGATTTCTTCCAGTCACTCTTTTTGCCCCCCTTTCATACTAAATAACCCATGAAACTAGTGTTCTGAGTAGTATTTTAACGAATTTCCATTGGCATTCCATGTCCTCCTACCATAGACTCCCCTTACCCAACTCTCCACCTTTTGTTACCCACATTTCACTCTACTGATTTTCTCCTTTTCATTTGCTTGCCTGCTCTCTGTGATGTCTCCCTTGCCCCTCTCTGCCTGGTTTTGTCTTCCCTATTCTTTTTTCCCCTTGGGTTGATGGTCTTCATGGATATTGCTTTGCCTTGCTAACAGTTAATATGGAAGATGTTCTTATTCTTATTTTAGAATAAATTGCATTCATGTGCTAAAAGTATTTAAGTATTAAGATACTGCTTGGGTTTATTCAGTTAGAACTAGAGTAGGATTAAACAATCGTAATCCAAGAAGATTGAGCTCTTCTAGTAATTCAGATTAGTTTTTCTCTTTTTAATTTTCAGATCTCATCCACATTTACTAATTAAGTACTCATTTTGGTTCAGTTGACACTGGAGCAAAATAAATTTACTTTCCCCAGAGTAAATTAGCAGTTTTGTAAGTTCTTCTCCTATGTTGTTCTACATTGGCCTGCAGTATTTCACTGGGAGGTCTCATTGTGGAGTGAAAAGATTTTTGTTTTAGTGAATTTATGTTTTAAGAAACCAAAATATATTCTGAGGACATAAAAGATTGTTATAGAAACTAGGTCAACCTTTCAGTACTTTTATCAAAGCACCTGCAGTTCCCATTTCATTGCAAGTGAAGTAAATCTCATTGAAATAAGTAGCTGGTGTATGTTCAGCACACTTTTAAAATAGAGTAGTCTATTTTAAAAGAAATAGGTGCCAATCTGATTTCTTTCCACTGCTTCTTTGTTGGAATGAGAGAAGTTCTTTAACCACTCTGCTGTTCTGCTTTCCATTGACTATTCTGTAAACCAGGGCAGGGTTGGCTACCCTGCTGAAGGTCAGCCAAATCGGCAGATGAGGCTACAGCAGACCCTAATTCATGGGCCTAAGATCACAATTAGGAAAAAAAGTGTAGGGGAAAAAAATACAACAAAGTTGATTCATTTTCTAAAATATAACTTTTTCTTTTCATTGAAAAAGTAAAACATTTTTATTCATTCAATAAAATTTGAGAGGCTACTGTGTACCATGTTCTGGAGTAGAACAAACAGTAAACCAAATAGAACTAATACTTGTCTTCATGGTGCTTACATTTTAGTTGGGAGAGCAAGTAAATACATAGTATGTCACAGTGAGGTATTGCTACTGAGAGAAAATAAAGCAGAGTAAGGAGGATGGAAGGTAAGTACTGGAAGGGAGTGAAGTTTTTTTGTATAGAGTGGTAAGGGAAAGCCTCAGTTATGATATATGTTTGAGTGAAACCTAAAAAAAATGAGGGATGGAGTAATGTGGCTTTGAAGAGTAGAATGTGCAAAGGCCCTGAGGCTGGTTGTTGCCAGTGAGCAAAGGAGGTAGGAGAAATAGGAGACCTGTCCAGAGAGGTCCTGTGTTTGTGTATGTTGGATAATGTAGGGCCTTGTGCAGTATACAGTACAGAAAAGTCTCCTCACTTCAGACCCCAGAGACAACAGCTGTTACTAACCTCTGTCTTTCTCCCATTGCAGAAGTGCCATGTGAGTATAGTCAGCAGGTAATTTGCGTGGTAGCAGATTTTGCATAGGTCAGTGACTTTTGCTTGGGAAATCATAGTAGGGTGACTACTTCGAGTAAGCTATAGGTTTGGTGAATGAGATCAGAGGCAAAGTTTTCTTCCCTAGAGAAATACATTTCTCTACTTTCTAATCTACATAGTAGATTTTCTATGAGTAGGAGGAGTGATAGTCTGCCTAGACCTGGTCCAGTTTTCTTTTGAGTACGTTTAGTTTGGCTTCCATGCTTTTGACCAAATATTACACCTGTTCCACTTATTGCTTCTTTTGCTCGTTTGACCAAAAAGCTGCTGCTTCCCCAGAGCCCTAATCATTGGGATTTAATGACTTTGGGGACCAGTTTATAGGTCACAATATCCATATTTCCTGATAACTAGCTGTATGTTTTCTGTTTTCCCTTTCCATGTATATGTTTAGGCAGTAAGGGTTATTAAATCATATACTGAACCACTTGGTGACTTGGGAAGGGTTGAGGAAGAAGCGTCAACTATTTCTTTAGTGATTGATATTCTATGATAATCCCATAGGGGAAAGAAAACAGATATTTGATTACCAGAGTACCTGTGTTTTGAATCACCCAATCTTATTTTCCCTCTCATGATTTCTGGTTTAGCTAGTCTGTCCCTCAGTGAAAGAGTCTGTCTCTCTCTCCTTTTCTTCGTTTGGAGGTTAGCCCTGGGACTTGACCTGGTTACCCTCTGTTCTTCGCTTTAGTTATACCTATCTAGTTGTCATCCTATTTCTTAATAGTATCATCCTTGGGAGATGACCTCAATCAGGAAACGTTTTTTTCCCTTGCATCTCCTCCTCCTTTCGTCAGGTAGCTGTATCATCTTGCATAGGAAATACTTCAAGCAATCATAGATTGCCCCAAATTTTGAAGTTTAAAATTTAAAAATAAGTGGTTGCTGTGCATTACTTCAACATTTATAAATGGGGCCAAGATATTTGTGGTTGTCTTGAGAGTATGTCTTTTTTTTTTTCCTTGATGTAATTAAACGAAGTTTATGTTCCAAGTTAGTCTCCCATACAGAATTTTTTTTTTTAACATACATTGTTATGAGACCCCAACCGCTCACCCCATTCTGCGACAGCACACTCCTCCCCTCTGCCCCTGATTCCCCATGAACATTCAACCAGCTCCTTACTCTCTCTGCCTTTCCCTCTAACCTCTGGACAGAAGCCGCCCCTTTGGTCTCTTATATCTACTTGTCTCAGAGGCACATTCTTCACGAATATCACTTTATGTCCCACAGTCCAGTCCAATCCCTGTCTGAAGAGTTGGCCTCGGAAATTGTTTTAGTTCTGGGGTGATGGAGAGACCAGGGGCCATGCTTTCTGGGGCACCTCCAGTCTTATAAGTCTGGTCTTCTTACTAGTATTTGAGTTCTGCATCCCATCATTCTACTGCTCCATCAGGGACCCTCTGTTGTGTTCCCTGTCAGGACGTTCATTGGTGGTAGCCGGGCGCCATCTAGTTCTCCTGGTCTCAGGCTGATGAAGTCTCTGGTTTATGCGGCCTATTCTGTCTCTTGGGCCAATACTTTCCTTGTGTCTTTGGTGTTCTTTGTTCTTCTTTACTCCAAGTGGTTGGGACCAATTGATGCATCTTAGATGGCCGCTTGCAAGCTTTTAAGACCCCAGATGCAACTCACCAAAGTAGGATGCAGAACATTTTCT
>NW_004444172.1:2804107-2814297 GCF_000243295.1 Trichechus manatus latirostris
AGTTAGTGAATAACCCTCACCCTCCCTCCCCACCCCCGTAACCATCAAAGAATGTTTTCTTCTGTGTTTAAACCTTTTCTTGAATTCTTATAATAGTGGTCTTATACGGCAGAGAGTATGTCTTTTAATGTCATTCTTCTTTCCTAAATCTTCTGTGATGTGAGCTTCCTTGTGGAAATATTTCTGTTTATGGTTCTTCTAAAGACATTTTGCTACTCACTTTCTTTTACTCAAACCAGAAGTTAAAGTGACTTGCTTGGATAAGTGTCAGAGTTAACACTTGAATCCAGAGATTCTGGCTATTTCTATTGTCAATGGGGCTAGAATTATCTAGGGTCTTGAATGCTAGATTTAGGACTTTGGACTTCTTTTGGGATGGAATATGGAACCGTTCTCTTATATGTAAGATTGCCATGAATTGGAGCTGACTGGATGGCAACTAACAACAACAATAACATGGAACCAATCTTTGAAAATTTGGTATAGCTCTTTGTTCCTTAGAGGAAAATTTAAGACATTTTAAAAGTAATCTGGTGGTCCAATCTGCAGTATAAATAGGAATATCTTCCAGTGTAGCAGGATTCCAAAGAAGGCAGTACTGATCACAGTGAGACAGTTCTTCTTCTCAGCAGTCTGAGTAATTTCTTGTAGAGCTTCTGAATCTAGAACATAGGATTTAGGACTGATAATTCCAGCTATCCTTATATTTAAATCCATGATTTCAAAGAGCCTCTACTCCAGACTGAATAATGATCTGGGCTGTCTGGTGAGCAGTAAAACATGCCAAAATAATGTATTTTATAACCAGTGCTCTTTTTGCAAGAGGAATGTGGTGGTCAGAGGGTTGTCAGGGATAGGCCAGTACAGTGGTTTCCAACAGACTATTAGAGTCACTTTGAGGGCTTTAAAAAAAACTTGGATTTCCAGTCCTCCTCTCCAGAAATTGAGGGATGGGGGATACGGAGGTAGATTTGGGGGACTGTGTATATATACAGTGCTTACCTTGCTTACTGGGTCATCCGCCCCTGTGTGCCACATCTTTCTCCTGCAGAGTGGCCGGTGGGTTTGAACCACCACCGACCTTTCGGTTAGTAGCCAAGTGCTTTAAAAAAAAAAAAAAAAAAAATCCTCAGGTGATTCTGATCAGTCAGTCAGGTTTGAGGAGCACAAAACTGAAGATTTGAGTTAAATTACATAGATTATGATTTCTCAGGCGGATGATTATTTTTATCAGTATGAAAAATACAGACGAATAGTTCATGGTAGTGGTCATGGTGTGAAAGTGGTTAATTTGAAGTGAAGTTATCTACCTCTTTGTGTCCTGTGTTGTTTTGGAATTAACAGATGTCACAGCCTGATTTGAGGGTTTTGCCAGCACCAAGCATGGTATGGAGGACTTGCTTGTTAGGAGGAAGGGAGACTTTTAGACCATATCTCCACTTCCCCTCTCCATTTTAAAATTGTGGAACAAATTCAAGAGAGGATGTTAGCATTGAAACTCGGCTGGACAATTTGTTTAAAACTCAACAGGAAGGGCCAGTGTCACTTCCTGTCTGAAAAGGAAGTGCTGGCTTCCTTCCCTTCCTCCTTGGCTAACTCTAGCCAACTTGGAATGTGGGTGGGTTGTTGTTGGTGATGGGGTCGGTCACGTTAATACTATTAGCTGGCTACCCATGCCTTGGGAAATTCTTTTACTATCCATAAAGGGTGTCTGTGTAACGTGGACCAGTGCTGTGCCACCTCTAGTCTCCTTGCCCTATGGGAGCCCTGTTTTGGAATTACTGCTGCAGTACAGGAAGCCTTCTAATCTCCCAGACATTCTCTTACACACACCTCCCCTGTATTCCCTGACATTTGAAGATAGATCAAGGAGTTGTAGAGAAGAAACTGAAACCCCTTTGACACTGAAAGGTAGGTTGGGGAAAGGAGAACATTATTGGGCAGAAGGGAGGGGATGTCAAAGGTTTCTTATTTTTATATTGAGACAAGAAAACATTCCTTCTAAGTGGGGCCAGTTGGCATTCTTCCTGCTATTTTAGTCCAGGCTTCTGCTTGCTACTGACCAGTCAATTGTATTAAGTGTTTGATGTGAGTCTGAACTGTGGTCTCTGGGGTTGCGGGGAGGGAGAGTGGTGGAAACAGCTGGTGCCTTCATCAAGCCATCTCAATTACGCTTCTTTTCAGAGTGTTTGGGGGTGGGGGGTGGGGGAGGAATTGGATGTGTGTTAGAGTCCCAGCAGCTCTCATATGGTGGGATTGGATTCTCAGGCACTCTTAATACTATGTGGGATGCTGGCTAGTTGGAATGTAGCTAAACCCTTCCCAATCACATTCTTTTCTCTGCCTCCCCTCTCTCTAATTCTTTAAGGATGGGCCTGCTTTGGAGAGAGAAGGGTGTGGGAAGTTAGATAGCTAAGCAGATTCATGCTTTTCCAACCATTGAGCATTCAGCTAAAGTCTTGGGCCCCTCCAGTGACTTTCTCCTTACCCATTCATTATTCCTTTGGTTGGGTTTTCTAAATATGTCTGCAAACAACCAGAGATACAATTAGAACCAGGACATCTGGTGAAGTCATGCTGAACTGTAGTCTGTTGGCTATACTGTTCTCCTTCCCTCCCTCACACCCCAGGGTGACTATATTTCTGAGTCAGCACCCCCTTTCTGTCTCACCTGCTCAATTTGACCAGAGAACCTGCCAAGCATCCTTTTGGAGCAGAAGCATTGATATGGGCGTGTCCAGTTCTATGTCTGGGGTGTGCCTTCTGCAACCCTCTCTTTGCTAACTGTCTCAGAAAACTCTCCCCTACCAGAAGGACCTGGCAATCTACTTCTAAAAAAATTTGCTGGTGAAAACCTTATGAACAGCAGTGGAACGTTGTTGGTGTTTCATTCTGTTGTACATAGGGTCGCTGTGAGTCGAAACTGACTCGATGGCACCTAACAACAACTAGACTTTACTATTTGCATTTGCTTTTGTGGTACTTAATTGACTCTTCTTTGACCTGGTCTGTGAGTGAGGGAGAGTTGGATAAGATTACCAACAATTGTAATTAAGTTTTCAGTTAAAAAAAAAAAGAATTACTGTGATTTTGGAGAAAATTTCCATAGCATTTTAGGTTCTCATTTAACAATTTCTATACATATCATTCAAGTGGGAGCCCTCGTGGTGCAGTCGTTAAGTGCTCAGCTGCTAACCAAAAGTTCAGTGATTCAACCCCACCAGCCACTTCAGGGAGGAAGATGTGACAGTCTGCTTCCATACAGATTTACAGCCTTAGAAACCCTATACGGCAGTTCTACCCTGCCCTTTGGGGTTGCTGTGAATCGGAATCGACTGGCCGCCACACAACAGCAGTAGCGTACATATTATTCAGTGACATTGGTTACACTTTTCACAACGTGTCAGCATTCTCATTATTTCCATTTTGGTTGTTCTGTTTCCATTAATCTAGCTTCCTTGTCCCCTTCTCATCTTTGGTCTAGGGTAAGTGTTGACCATTAAGTTTCATTTAGATGATTGTTTAGAGGAGCACAGTACTCCTAGTTTTCATTTATTCTTGAGAGAAAAAGGGAATTAGTCTGATCTGGTGCTAGGTAAGAGATCAAACTTTTGTTTTCATGTGCTTCAGTGATACAGTTTGCAATGGTTAGGCCCTGCTGTTGACATTCTGATCTAAAACATGGGGTTGCTACAATATTCTATTTTCTGTCCAGCCCTAGAATGGGTGACTATTTTTTATATTTCTGCTCCACTCCCTTCCACCCGGTTCTTCTGGATCCAGATATGGACTAATTCCAAGTTGTGCTGCTGTAGACTTAGCTCATTTTCATTTACTGCCTAGATCAGGGTTCAGCCCAGAGTACTTCTAGCAGGTCAAGCCTAGTCCAAGGAGAAGGGGGGAAGGACTTTCAGAGAAAGAAAACCAAACCAAACCTATTGCCGTCAAGTCGAATTCCAACTCAGAGTAGAACTGCCCTTTAGGGTTTCCAAGGCTGTAAATCTTTATGGAAGCAGACGGCCACATCTTTCTTCTGCAGAGTTGCTGAGGGGTTCAAACCACGGACCTTTTGGTTAGCAGCCAAGTTCTTAACCGCTGTGCCACCAGGGCTCCTTGGGAGAAAGCAAGCGGGGAGGAAAGATGAGAAATGATAGCATATTACTAGTTAGTTGCCTGTAATGTCCCTCTGGTTGGAAAACTCTGTGCTGAGCTTTGTGCCTATGTTTTCTGCACAGGGAGTTGAGCCCTTTATGAAAGGGTGTTACTTCTTTGAATTCTTAGACTCTCTGGTTAATAGAACTTGACCTCTCTCTGCATGTTTGCTTCTGGGGTTTAGGGCTAACTTCCAATGGATTTGTACAGCATAATAGAAGAATTCTCATTTCTCCAGTTGTTGGCGTCAACCCTTATTTGGAAAGGAGACTCTCTTTTCTGACTCATTTCCAAATCTACAGCCTCTGGCCCCCTTCAGGGACTGTAGTGTAGTCAGCAGGAAAAGCTGAGGTTGCGTTGATCTCCTTGCTGCCACGGGCTGCTGTGCAGTCGCTAGTGGTCCTTGTCTCATTCTCTAGGGACGGCAGGGAACTTTGCTCCCAGACTTGATAAGCTCCTGCCAACGTGTGCCTCTTTGTAGGGTGGAGTCAGCTGCCTTTGTTTGTTCTTTGTGGGGCCTGTCTTAGGAATCAACTTTATGCTTGTAGGGAAAAGAGGACAGATGTTGAAAACTTTGGAAATGGATGATAGAGAAGATGACAGAGGATATGCCCTCAAGTAGTTTTCTCCAGTTGGGAATTTTCCATTGACTGAAACCAGGTTAGTGATCAGATTGCTACCATGAAACTTTCTTGAGGATGTGTCAAATGTAGCTGAACTGAAGTAACAGCAGCAGTAACTTTAAAATCCCCAGTGCAGTGCCTCCAAAGTGAAGAAACTTGTCTAGTAGGAATCTTAAAATTCCCCTCACCCCTCCAAACCCTTAGATCCATACACAGTATTTTTCTGCTGATTCTTAAAGGCCTGAGCTTTGTCCCTATGTAGTGTTGGCTTGGGGCAGGGAGGAGGGTTGTTTTCCCCGAACATGATAAGGAATTGAGCAGGGCAAAGTGGGAGCTCTGGCTGGTGATTGGTAGACAGGATGCCCTGGAATGTGGTTGGCCTGAAGCCCAGAATCCAGCACTTTGTATTTGTTTGTTTCTGGGAGACTGTGGTCTGGTGCTACTGTGACAGGAAGTGAGAAAGCTGGGAGTGGGGGAACAGAGAGGGGCGATGTCTTTGTGGTTCTCCTGTGAAATCTCTTTGTCCCTGGAGAGCAGCTCTGCTACAGAGCTCTGCTGAGAAGAGAGCAGCCTTTGTGTGGTGAATGGTTCTCAGAGCATCTAGCTACTCTGAGGGATTAGGGAGTGTGAATTCTGACTGTGGCCTTTTGCATTTTAGCACTTGAGTTATATAAGTGGCCTTGACTTCTTAGCATTGGGGAATCTCACTGCGTTTTGTGTTTGCGTCTGTTATTTATGGATCCCTAAGATTTAATTAAGAAAGGAATTCTAGAAGGAGGTAGATGTTAAATAATGTTTATTCACTGTATATATTGCAGATCCTTCTTGAGGACTGAAAGAAACAGAAATAAACAGGCTGCTCTGGGGCCCCATGTTTTAGGGCTCATCCTTCCAAATGGTACCCTACTACATACAGAGCAGGAGAAACCTACCTATTCTTCGATGTCAGTATTGAGAGGTACTGGCAGTTCTCTTAACTGGGGAATGGCTAGTAGTTTCCTGGGACTTTTCCTCTATGTCTAAACTGAAATAGCACCTGTAGTACTCTCTGTCAGCCCCCTCCACCCTTTTCTTCCTTCTTTTGTGTTTCCCCTGCCCTCTATCCCTGCTGAGGAACTGGCATCTTTTCTCACTTTGTGGATTGGGTGGCTGAGTCCTCAACTTCTTGCCAAGCTGGCTAGTCCCTGAGCACACACACAAACCCGCCTTTGATTGCCCAGGAGGACAGCTGCCCTAGAGGCAGATTGCTAACATACCGCTAGAACAATCCCTTCCCTCTGTTCTGCTGCTGGCTAGCACAGTCTTCCCTGCTTCTAGTTTCTTCTGTTTCTACCCCAGCTCTGATCTCCACTTTTGGCTTAGTGAGATGTCACATTAAAAATGAGAGTAGAAATATTTGTGATTGGACTTTCTTTCCTGAGTTAAGGGTTCATCAATGAATATGGCATATAAACAGATTTCTAGAGTAGGGGTGCCAGTGGAGAAAGGTAGGTGATTTGTGCAAAGTAGTACCTCTTTTGTTCCTACCACCTTCCCCTCTGAGTACTTTTTCCTTATAAAAAGGGAAATCTGAGGTAGATTGTAAACTACTCTCTCCCCAGGATTAGGTAAGATCTTGCTCTTTAAAGTGGAGGTCTAATTCCGAGTTGTGCTCCTTTAGACTTAGCTTGTTTTCATTTGCTGCCTAGATCAGGGTTCAGCCCAGAGTACTTCTGGCAGGTCTGCCTGGTTCCACTTCATCTCCTTTCACTTCCCACCCCCCAGAAGTTTACTTTTGCTCAACTTCTCTGTTGGTGTTAGAATGAGTTTTAACTATAGGAAACATAGAAAGTTCACGGTATCAAGGAGAAAGAACATGAACTTGGAATGGAACAGATGCAGTTCTGCCACTTGCATACCATATGACTTTGGGCCAGATACTAAATACTTCTGATATGAGTTTACTCATCAATGAAAAAGAGACCGACATTACCTCAGAGAATGTTGAGAGGATCACGTGTGGTAATTTATAGGGGGAGATCAATAATCAATAATTCCCACCTTTTCTTCCTCTTTGAGATTGGATTTTCTTCTTTTAGTTAGGGAGAAGTACTTACTTCAGCTGTCTGCCCTAGAGTGGAAATAGGCCCTTAATGCTTCCTCTGGTTGATTTCTTCATAGGTTCACGCCTTCTGTTTCCCTGTTGCTTGTCTCAAAACGGAGGTGTACTTTAAACCTGATAGAAAGAGGTGTCGCGTGTTGGTTTTTTCAGGGCTTTGAGAAAGTGGGGCTGAATAAATGACTCAGTTACATGCTTCCAGTTTTTCCAAGTTATTATTAAATGATGGACAGAGATGGGGAGAGTGCCATAGATAGAAAGTAAACGGGTTTGGTGAGAAGCTGCTGCTTTAAAAAAGGAATGTGACCTCAAAACAGTTGGGTGACCTCTAGTAAACCCTAAGGTTAAGCTTCTTTTCCATGATATATATATATATATATATTTTCTATTCTAGCCAGGACAGGGAAGGGTATAAGGTGTCCTAGTTAATTTTAGGATTTCTCTTTTATGACACAAGAGTTAAACGGTACCTCTCCATTTCGATTAGACTTTTTCTCATTGTGTACCTGACCTTCGTCTCTCTCTCTCTCCCTCTTCTTGTAAGGAAGGAGAAAGGCATTTGGCCTCGCCCCTTCCTCTAGTCTGACACCTCTCTCTGTTTTTTGCCCCTCCCTCTCATCTTTGTTTCCTTATCGGCCTCTCCCTAAAGCTCTGCTTTCTCCTTATAAGGCTAGATGAGGCACCTTTGGCAAGGTTGCAACAGGGACCCAGGTAAGTATCACTGTGTCTCAGACTCTCTCAGTATTGAGAGAAAATTCAGTGTTATCTGTCCCACTGGAGGGCCTTGGAGAAGCACGTGGGTAGTGGGGGAGGAGAGGAGGCGGCCTGGCCTGAGAGATCAGAAGGACTTGTTAGACCAGTCTTGTGTGTGTGTCATGCATGCTCCAGAGAGAAGCAGGTTTTGTTTCTTTCCATACCCTTTCAGTCCTGGGCCCCCTCTGTAGCTGAGAGCTACACCCTTCCTTTGCTTCAAAGCCAGCACAGCCATTTAGTATGTTATATAGTTTGAGGGGTTCTCAGAATACATGGTAGAGGAAAAGAGAGCAAGAAGAATGTTCCGTCTGGTCTCCGAATCTAGGAGGTCACGATGTGGTGGTGGTGATTTTTTGTTTAAGTCACAGTAAAAACTTTAAATCTTGACAGGTGACTTTGGATCAGGATTATCAAACTGAAGTAAGTTTAAGGAGTCATGTTGACCTATAAAAAGGAACCCTGGTGGTGCAGTGGTTGAGTGCTTGGTTGCTCCACGGGAGGAAGGTGTGACAGTCTGCTTCCCTAAAGATTTACAGTCTTGGAAACCCGATAGGGCAGTTCTACTCTGTCCTGTAGGGTTGCTATGAGTCAGAATCGACTTGATGGCAATGGGTTTGGTTTTTTTGGTTTTGGTTGCCAGCTCAACCTCCTTTTTTCTTTTTTTTTTATTGTGCTTTAGGTGAAACTTTACAGCTCAAGTTAATTTCTCATACAGAAATTTATAAACATATTGTTAAGTGACACTAGTTGCTTCCTTTAATTTTTAACCTTTTAACAAGAAGCATTTAGATTTTTAAAATATATTTGTTTATTTTAAATTCCTTTTCTTCAAAACCCCATAACTCTTTCCTAAGAGGAGGGTGATTTGTCCAGCGAATCCCTTCACCCATCAGAGCGATTCATGGTGGACACAGTGATACCCAGTTCTTCCTTACTTTCCTGTAAGACTCCTTCAGTCAGCCTTTTTTTTGTGCTCTAAATGGAGATGCTGGTCTAGCATATAGTAGATCCACAGGGAAGCACCAATGCCTACTTCAAGGCCAATTCCAGGATTTAGGTGACTGATCTGGGCAGAGACAATTCCTTTGTGACTCTGATAAGTGCTCAGTTGAGATAAGATTTCTGAAGTGAGCAGGGTGTCCTCTCTTTAGGTTGGAATGCAAATCAGGCCCAGGGACTTGGGAGTTAGAGTGAAAGCAAGTTGCCTATGAAGGGAGAAGTTCTAGAATTGTTCTTGACTGTGAGTGATGGAGTGGGAACTTAGACTTTGGACTCTAATACAAGTATTCTTTGTGATAAGAAGTCGTAGAAAACCTATTGACAAAATATTTTTCTTTGATTTAGAATCAAAATGACAATTTTCTGTGGGGGTGTATGGTTGGACAGGAATAATTGCCTTGAATTTTGGGGCAAATGTCAGTTAAGGCAAATAAGAGGGATTTAGAGAAACGTTTAGGTATCTAGAGGACCTACTTTTCTGGCTTGAATGTTACGTAGTTCAGTTTTGTAGTGTTACAGGTGCTATATTTTATCGACTGGTGTGGTACTCTCCAGTAGGAAACTGTGCTTTTTAAAAAAAAGAGCCATTTGAAATCCCTGGAATGACATGGCAATGAAGTTTTTCTTATCATTGCTCCTAGAGGAAGAGCATAAATTTGTGACACTGATTTTGATTTCATAATGAATAAATAGGAAGAAATGAGAAAGACTGGCTACAGAAGATAAAATTTCTTTCCAAGAATCCAAAGACTGTTTGGTGGGTTTAGAGTTCTCCAAGGAGCCTTGGTGGCACAACAGCGCTTGGCTGTTAACAGAATGGTTGGTGGTTTGAACTCTCTCAGCAGCTCTGTGGCAAAAAGACCTGGTGATCTGCTTCCGTAAAGATTACAGCCAAGAAAACCCTGTGGGGCAGTTTTGCTGTGTCACATGGGGTTGCTGTGAGTTGGAATCAACTGCACCCAACAACAGAGTTCTTTTCTCAGAGGCCTGTTTATTAACTAATTCTGGTTTTATCTTTGGATATACTTACTGAGCTGCATGGAGGTAGGAGAGAGATTCAGAGTCACCCAGCCTATAGTTTTACATACATTAGCTTATTAAGCTTTACAACAACCTTGAAAAATAGTACAAGTTGAAGATTACAGGAGTTATAACTTCTCCAAGTTCTCACGGCTTAATTTTTGGTAGAGCTTATGTAACAAAACATTTGCCATTTCAACACTCTACATATCTACAGTTCAGTAACATTATTTATGTTCATCATGTTGCTCAACCATCACCCTTACTCGTTCCCAAATTTTTCTATCCAGCCTATGTATTTTTATTTCCCCCATTTCACAGAAAAGGAAGCTGAGGTTTAGAGAGATTAAGTAGTAATTTGCTGAAAGTCAGATTGCTAGTAAGCAGTGGAGCTGGAATTTGAACTCTGTCAATCTGATTGTAAAACCTATATTCTTAAGGTTAAGAATCATAATTCCAAATTATGATTCTACAGCCAGTTTGCAGTAGAACAAATCTTCATTCTGGGGACTGTGCTGTTGGTAAGTGATTTTTTTTTTTTTTTT
>NW_004444172.1:2814717-2909172 GCF_000243295.1 Trichechus manatus latirostris
AGGTGGGCACCATCTAGCTCTACTGGACTCAGTCTGGTGGAGGCCTTGGTAGCTGTGGTCCATTAGTCCTTTGGACTAGTGTTTTCCTTGTATCCTGTTCTCTTCATTCTCCCTTGCTCCTGAAGGGGTGAGACCAGTGGAGTATCTTAGATGGCTGCTCACAGGCTTTTAAGACCCCAAGCGTGACTCATTAAGGTAGAATGTAGAACATTGTCTTTATAAACTGGGTTAAGCCAGTTGAGCTAGATGTTCCCCGAGACCATGGTCCCCACAGCCCTCAGCCCAGCAGGTAGTCCCTCAGGGAGTTTGGATGTGTCTGTGGAGCTTCCATGACCTTTCCTTGTACAAGTTGTGCTGGCTTCCCCAGTATTGTGTACTGTCTCACCCTTCACCAAAGACACCACTTATCTATTGTCTGTTGAGTCACCTCACCCCTCCCATCCCTCTTAACCAACAAAGATTGTTACTTTTTGCGTGTAAACTTTTTCATGAGTTTTTAGAATAGAGGTCTCATACAATATTTGTCCTTTTGTAATGGACTTCTTTCAGCATAATGTCCTCCAGTTTCATTGCGTAGTACTCCATTATGTGTATGTACCATAGTTTTTTGGTAAGTGATTTTTGCCCTGCTAATTGGTTGGCATTGTCAAACAGTTTGGTCCTTATGAGTATTTGGTTCACTTTAACTTCTGATCTGGAGTTCTTGCAGAAGAGGCTGAACTTTTATTGTTGTCAGTGCTTGAATGAGAGATCCTTCTGTAGGTTCTGGGTAATAACAGAGAAGTTCTTCTAGTGTCTCTGGGATCCAGTAATATAGGACCTATGGCTTGTTAAGAGTAAAACCAATTATTCTCAGAAAATCTAGTTGTAGGGAAATTCATTTAAGGTATCCCTTCTCACTTTGGGGAGTTCCTTGATGTGGTCTCTTTGTGATAAGAGCAACTATAATCCACTTAAAAATTCTAAGTAGTAAACCTGGAAAGGTGTTGACCTGGATTCATAAGACTTTTCTGACTCTATCTGCCAAAATCAATTAATGGTTTGCAGACTCTGGTCTATAGCGAAATCTTTTTATGATATGTTCTGCATAGAGAGGAATCTTTATCTCTGAGTTATGAGACCATTTACTGTAGCTTGCCTAACTCCTGCTTTTCCCCCAGTTATGCTTCCTTTTCTTCCCTTTTTTTCCCGTTTTCCCACTTATATCTTATATCTAGACGTTATGAATAACCATTTAGCCTAAAGAAAAATGCAACCCCCCCCCCTTTTCCTGTGATGGTTAGGAAGAAAGCTCTCAGACTCTCAGAGGTTGTAGGGGAGAGGAGCTGAACCATCCATCATGTACTGGACTTCTATTGTTTTGTACTGGATAGCATAGAAAGAGCACAGCTTTGGAATGGCATAGATCTGGGTTTAAATTCGTAATTTGCTGGTAACTGAGAACTTGGGTCATTTATTTTCTCATTTGCAGTAAAACATACTTCCTAAGGGTTTTTGTAAGGATTGCCAGAGTAATAAATGTAAAACATTCAGTGATTGTTATTTCTTGTCACCTTCCCTTTCTCTTTGGTAATAAACTGCTAAGACCTTGAATGAAGAATCGAGTACTGTAGCAGATGTGTAATGCTATAACCACTGCCAGGCACTAGGGAAACTGTGTCCCAGAAACACTGGTCTAGGTGGGACCTCCTGGTGAATAGAGTTGGAGTAGGGAAACCAGCTCATCCACTCCTTAGAACCCAGTTATGCTCTTGAGCCAGTTAATTTCATCTACTAGTTCACAAAATAGTTTTGGGCTGAGGCATTACTTACTATTAAGTAATGTATTTGGAAGATAGAAACTAACTGTTGAAACAACTTAATATCTCACATTTGTATAACATACGTTATCTTACCTGATCCTCACAGCAGCTCTGGGTTAGGCTGGCTCTTTGTGGTATTGGCATCTTACAGATAAGAACATGGCAGTGACTTACCACCATTGTTGGCTAGTGGCAGAGCCAGGACTGGGACCAGTCTTCTGAGTCTTATTCTAACCCACACAGCCTCTGCTGCCTTCTTTCAAGAAGACAATTTCCACATGTTTTTAGACCTAGGAACTTGATCTTCTCCAGATTTAGAGGCAAGTGGTCAACTTTAAGGCAATGAAGATGTTAGAAGCAAATGTCTCTCCAGATATTACTTCCTGACATGAGACCTGGGTGATTTCCTTTCCTCCTTCCTAACCCCTTTTATTGAATTAAAATTGTGGGGACAAAAGTGCCCATTTATGGCAGGGTGACAGTTTCTGCAGCAGAGGGTTATCACTGCATGCTCTATGGTAGTGGTATTTTGGGCTTTTATTAGCAAAGTTTACAGGGCGGAGGCTGCCCGAGTGGTAACTTTGAAACGTAGTCATGGAAGAACTTCTCTTGAACTCAGAGTTCTCTTGGTGTGGAAGGTTCATAGGTCATTGTACATAGCAGATAAAGGCAAGTGCTTAAAATGAAGAAATGGAGATGAAAGGGGAGCAACATTTTTTATAAGGGTACTTATTAAAGATCTTTGAGTGGCCTGTTGGAATGTAGAGTGGGAATATGAGAAAATGGCACAGGGCTTTGGACTGAAAGGAAGAAGAGGAGTTGATAAGTAATTGTGGAAACCCAGAACTGGGTAGGAGGGATTGGAGGCCACTGCATTCTCGGATTCAGGGGCTGGGTCCACTGGAAGGAGTTGTGGTGATGGAGAATTTAGCAGGTGTTTTTGATACAGGAGGAGTTTATTGGGCACCTGCTCATCAGTTTCTTCTGAGTTCCCTTTCTTGCTGAATGCTGCATACACTCTAGGGCAAACCGGCACAGCGTTTGTGCTTGGTGTGGGGCTCTGGGGAGCGTGGGAAAGGGAGCTGAAGCAAAAGGCTCAGCCTAGGCTAGTCCCCACTTGTCTTCCCCACCACTACTATTGCGTTGGTTTCTCAATGTCTTTGTGGGCATGCTGGGACTAGGCTTTGAGGTTTCTGCCTTAGGGGTGGGGAGGAGGGGGAAGGGCATTCCAACAGCAATCTCCCCCTCTCCCACAACTTGGTTGCTGGACACAGGGAGTAAGTAAGTTTTTATCCATATTGTAATCTGCTCGTGGTGCTGGAGGAACTCTGACATGGCAGTAGAATTGGGTTTTTATGAAAACTGTCCAAGCCCCAGATATCTGAAACAGAGCAAAGTCCAAAGGACATTGTTACATTAAGCAATTCCAAGTCATTTATGAAATTACTCCCTTCCATTCCCAGAATGTCTTTCTCCCAATTCCTGCCCTTGCTCCTTTTATTTTTATGTGTTGGGTATATTTTATTTTTCTCTCATTCCCATTTTTCCTCCAAATATTTCTGCAGCTCTCTCCTTCCTGCTTCCTCCTTGCTGTGGTGGCTGGGATGCTTCTCCCATGACTTTTTGAATCTAGACTGGGCTGTTCTCTGTGTTAAACCAATCAATTACAACCTCTTAACAGGTGTGTATGGAAATGTTTATTAACAATAAGAAAATCTATTTTTAAGTGCCTTTTTTCTTTAGGGGTTGATGAGAGGGTGGTGAATAGGAGAGAGGGTTTATTCCAGAATCTGCCTTTGAACACAGTTTATTTTGGACTGGCTATAAAATCTCCCATAGCTGTAAGAAACCCCACTAAGACTTAACAGTATGAATACAATGCCCCTTCAATTATTAGCCAACTTGCTGTTTATATAATAAGGGTATGGAGAGCTCTTCATTTCTATATAACTATCATTTATTATAGAAGTAACATACATAAGCCCTCTAGATACTTGGATATTTACCCTGAGTTGGAACAAGTAAAAGGGTAAAAAGATGGTCTAAAAAAATTTTTGAGCTTTCTGCAGGACTGCAGAGATGTAGGAAGTTCCTATGAAATACTTTGGGGGACATTTTCAGAGTTGAGCCTAATGCTCCTTTTCCTACTCTCCAAAGAGGTGAAGGTCCCTGAAAGTAGTGCCCTTTTTACACATAGTTTTCTCTTGTCATTAGTCAAAGCATACATTTTGCCCTCAATATTGTAGTGTAATTTTGAAAGGTAGAAAGGTCCCTTCGTGAATGTATTAAATATGGGGGCTTATGAGTTGGAATTGACTCGAGGGCAATGGGTAGTAGTAGTTAGATTGAGAAGCTGGCCTTAATTTTGTCCCTATCTTTAATGACTGAAAGATTTTACAACTTCCATTTCTTATTTGCGTTTTAATTTAACATACTAGTTTAGTATATTTTACCTCCATTGTTCAGATTTGGGAGAGATTAAGTAAGATCTGTACTGTCCCCTTATCTCTAGAAGTGGCTTGCCCCTGCGGTACAGTGAGTGCTTGTCTGTACTATGGAATTATAACTTTCATTGCAGTTGGTGCCAGCAAACTTTTCCAGGGAAAAATAATCTAATTCTAATCTCCTGTCATGACTACAGCCCTTAGCCACATCTTCCCTCTCCCATTGACAGTGTAGATACTTGGCTTTAGTGGTACATTTCGACAGTTATTTCTGTTGGGATGTTGAGGAGCGTAGTGGGAAAAGGATCCTGCTTTAGCAGACACTGGTGATGGGCTCCAAGGCTTGGTGGCGGCTTGCTCTCTGCACTGCAGTGGAACCAAGAGAGCGCATCTTTGGCTCTGGGATTAATAATCATCTGTCTTCTCTGACCTGTGACCTTTTCTCTCCTCTCTTACCCTCCCGGTAGTGTGAAGTGAGGGGGGCGTTCTCCCTCCTTTCTCCTCCCTCTGTGATCCACCTTCCTTTTTACCCTGTCCTGCGGCGGCTCCGCCCCTTACCGTCATGGACGACTCAGAGGTGGAGTCGACCGCCAGCATCTTGGCCTCTGTGAAGGAACAAGAGGCCCAGTTTGAGAAGCTGACCCGGGCGCTGGAGGAGGAACGGCGCCACGTCTCGGCGCAACTGGAGCGCGTCCGGGTCTCACCACAAGATGCCAACCCACTCATGGCCAACGGCACCCTCACCCGCCGGCATCAGGTAACCCCTCTTTCCACCAGACCCGCAGGTAGGACTTTGGCAGGGTCACAGAGATCCTTCTTGGGAAGCTACTCTCCTGATAGTGATAGGTTGTCCAATGCCCATGCATCATGATGAATCCTCCTAGGGGGTAATAAATACTAAGAGATAGGGAATATTGCTGCTGTGCTGAATTGGCTGGACTTATCTCTAGAAACTCCATCTGACTTCCTGTTTTGCTGGAATGGGGTTTCTATGTTGAGATGCAATTCTCGTAATGGTAGATTATGTTGTTTGGAGCTGTATTCAAGTTACTTCTGTTTTGTTTCATTTTTCTTGGTGTTAAAAAATCAGGACACTCCTGAGGTTCACCCTTCAGCCAAAGATTAGACAGGCCCATAAAACAAAATGAGACTAAATGGGCACACCAGCCCTGGGGCAAGGACGAGAAGGCAGGAGGGAATAGGAAAGCTGGTAATGGGGAACCCGAGGTCGATAAGGGGAGAGTGTTGACATGTCATGGGATTGGCAACCAGTGTCACAAAGCAATATGTGTATTAATTGTTTAATGAGAAACTAATTTGCTCTGTAAACTTTCATCTAAAGTACAGTTAAAAATCAGGAAAGTAAATGCCTGCTCAGTGGTTGGGAAAGCTGGGCATCCTGTGCTGTCAGTCCCACTTCAGTCTCCTCAGGGAACAGTCTGTGCTCAGAAGGAATGGCAATGTCCATATTTTGTGTATTCCTGTTCCATATTATCCTAGTGTGCTCTTTTTGTTGGCTGTGTAAATCATGTCTTGGAAGAAGGGTCATTGTTAATTCTGTTGGTTAGAGTTGGAGAGAGACTATCATGCTGCTGTTTAACCCAGATAACCACAGGAGCCAGTGGTCTTTGAGGTTAGTTGACTCTGGGATGTGACTAGGGAGAGTTGGTGGTGGAAATGAGAAGTATCTTGTGTTTCCTATGTCTCTCTAGTCTGACTTCGATGTGATGTAATCTGTCTGGGGTTTTGTCTA
Organism: Trichechus manatus latirostris; assembly: GCF_000243295.1. NCBI lineage: Eukaryota > Metazoa > Chordata > Mammalia > Sirenia > Trichechidae > Trichechus > Trichechus manatus. The sequence goes on from NW_004444172.1 coordinate 2,820,717, forward strand.
TCTTTGATTCTCTGTGCATAGTAGGCATTTCCTGATAGACTTGCATCTTAAGAGATCTCTGTGTGGGAACCAGCACAGTGCTCATGCTCCAGTAGTCCTTTTCATTGATTACTTATTTATGTTTTAAGACAGAAGAGAAGGTCCCTCATACTGAGGAGCCTTGCAGTTGTGAGTGAGAGGACAGATTTCCAGTTAGGGGATGATCAGGAATTTGAAGAAGGTTGTGTGTTTGCAGTATTCCTAGGGTTTTTGTAGGAACTAGAGTAGAGGGTTAGGGATGAGAGATACGTATTGGAAGGGGGAGAGCAGGGCTGCTCAGGCTCTGGAGGTGGTGGGGAATTCCAGGATTCAGTGAGTGGTTTCTCTCTCACACTTGCTCTTTCTTTTTTTATTTTTAACTTCTGCTCAGCAGTGATACCACACCCTTCCTTCTTCCTGAAAGTAATGGTTAATTTCCTCCCCCTGTAGCATTACACTCCCTATGTAAAAAGGGTGGGGTGGAGAAGGGGAGAGTCTCCCAAGGTGACTGGATCTCACTTTATTCTATCGGAGGAGGAGAAGGCATCATATGCATTTTTACATGGTATAATGTCATTAGATTATTTTCCTGCTGCCTAGGACAGAACAATTTAAGGATGATGTTTTGGAATATGTTCTGTGGCTCTAATAATTGGTGATGAAGATGTTGAGGGGTCTGCTTGCTCGAGGGGAACTGGGGTACTTGATTTTTTTGCAAATGCTTGGAAAGGGAGACTCATGTCTCTTGCTTTTTAAAAAAAGCTGCCTGGTATGGGGGTTTCCAATGATAATAGAGCATGAAGATGCATGGAACACTAAGAAGGCTTTTGGAAACCCCCAACCTAGTCCTTCCAACTTTCCATATATTTTTTATGGCTTTCCAAAAAGGTTGGGTGTTGGGGAACTTATCTGAGTCTCTGCTATTTATTCAGCAAATAGTTTTTGAGTGCCTTTTATGTGCCAGGCATTGTTCAAGGCACCAGCGACACATCAGTGAACAAAACAGACCCCCCAAAACCCTCTGCCCTCAATGGAGCTTACGTTCTTATGTTCCAGAGACCCAGTCTGCCAGAGTTCCAGGCCTGATTCCAATTTTGATGAAAGTGCTAAGACTGAGGAGTGATGTGGTTCTTTTATGAGTAACTGACACAAGGACTCCAGGCCACAAATATCTTCTTGAAAGCCCTTTTCCTGTTTGGAAAAAAGATCATTTATGTTTGATAGAGCAAAGGAAGGCCACAAAATGAATTGTCTTCTTGTGGGCTATGTTTCAGAACGGCCGGTTTGTGGGCGATGCTGACCTTGAGAGACAGAAATTTTCAGATCTGAAACTCAACGGACCCCAGGTAATTGCTTTGGCCTAAGGCCTGGGTTACTTCATTCATTTCTTTTTACTTTTCCAGCCAGTAAGATCATATTAGTGTCTTGTAAAGTGCCTGGCACATTGTAATGACCCATTAACATTAGTTTCTTTCAATTAGGAAAATAAATCTGTAGATCTCCAAAGTATATATGTCCTTCTGTTTTGGAATGAATTTTTAATGACCATTGATCTTTATCACCCACCAAACCCCTCCTCTCCATTTGATTCCTCAATTCTTGAATTCCTTTTCTAGAGAGGATGTGCCTTCTACATTTGCATAAAACCATACCTAAAGCCTGGCTGGTCTTGAGCCTTAGGCAGTGTCTGAAGAGTAGCAAAGGTGGTTCTTAATTGAGATTTTCTGGTTTATCTTAAAATTTCTTTATTTATTGGGTGAGATACTCTTTTGAAGGGTCACTCAGATGTAAATGTGGCTGCAGTTAACACAGCTCATATTCATTTAGAACTGGGAAGTTAAATCTGCTGTTTCTGTCATTTGGATGTTGATGCAGCTAGGGTTAATTCAGTTCATGTTTGTTAAATGACCAGAATTGGGGAATTATGTCTATTGTCCTTTGTTAAAGTTCAAAAGATGGGGACAGCCACCCCAGTAAAAGTCCCAGGGCCTGTAGAAGGTACCTGAGGAATCCCTGTCCCCACGGGCTCCTATGCTTTTTGTTGGGATGAATTGTTAATATATATGGCTGAATAATAGCTTCTTCCTTTTTCTCTCTTCCATGTAGGATCACAGTCACCTTCTGTATAGTACCATCCCCAGAATGCAGGAGCCTGGGCAGATTGTGGAGACCTACACAGAGGAGGACCCTGAGGGAGCCATGTCTGTTGTCTCTGTGGAGACCTCTGATGATGGGACCACTCGGCGCACAGAGACCACAGTAAGCCAGGACTGATTAAAGTCTGGGAGTGATGGAAGAGGCCTTCCTATGGTCTCTGTTAGGGGAGGATTTAGCACTTAATTTGGGTGGCTGCAGGCCACTGATCTATGGGGAAGGCATAAAGAAAGTGATCTCTGGCCAAATAGAGAAGACAAAAGAAGAGATATGGGGAAGATAGATGGAATGGGGAAGAGAGAAGGTATATCAAGGTCTGCAGTAGCTTTCTTATAGGGCAGTTTTCCTGCTTGGAGACTTCCTATAAGTTGGAAAGAAAGGTAGGTGCTACGTTTAAGGCATTTCTAGGGAAAGAGAGCTGGAGGTAGGGGTTTATTTCCTTTCTTAGAGTGGTCTAGAGTTTAAGGTTATATCACTCACTTCCTTCAGTAGTTTGTTTTCTTTGTCTTGTTCTTTACTTGAAGGTCAAGAAAGTAGTGAAGACTGTGACAACACGGACAGTACAGCCAGTCCCTATGGGACCAGATGGGCTGCCTGTGGACGCTTCAGTTTCAAACAACTATATCCAGACGCTGGGTCGTGACTTCCGCAAGAATGGCAATGGGGGGCCTGGTCCCTACGTGGGGCAGGCAGGCACTGCTACACTTCCCAGGAACTTCCACTACCCTCCTGATGGATATAACCGCCACTACGAAGATGGTTATCCAACTGGCAGTGACAACTATGGCAGTCTATCTCGGGTGACCCGCATTGATGAGCGGTACAGGCCCAGCATGGAAGGCTACCGGGTACCTAGTAGGCAAGATGTCTACGGGCCCCAGCCCCAGGTTCGGGTGGGTGGGAGCAGTGTGGATCTACATCGCTTTCATCCAGAGCCTTATGGGCTAGAGGATGACCAGCGTAGCATGGGCTATGATGACCTGGATTATGGCATGATGTCTGATTATGGCACTGCCCGTCGGACTGGGACACCCTCTGACCCTCGCCGACGCCTCAGGTAGGCAAGAATATGGGGAGGAACGGGTCTTTCCAAGACAGGGAAAAGGGGTGGTTCTTCCTTCTACTTCTAAGAGCTTTTTAGGATCAGAGACATTGGTAACTGCCTACCCCGTCTTTCTTTGTAGAAGGCAGCCCTGTTTTTCTCCTTTCTGACTTGACTTAGTATTGACTTGCTATATTGTCTTTTTTTTTCATTATAAAAATTGTCATATATTCTAATTATAGAAAATTACTTGTGATGGTTATTGGTATATGTCCTAAAGAGTGGCCTTTGCTTCCATGCCAGGGGGTTCTGCTATTACTGGCTAAGAATTGACCCCCTTTTGGTGGTAAGGAGCAGTATAAATGAGACTGCTGACTGGGGTCATGGAATATATACCTAACTTGTTCTGGGAATTTCTTTAGTTTCTGATATTAACAGAATTGAGGGTTTTAGCTTTCAGGGCCAGAATGGACAGTTAAGGGTATATAAAAGGCCCCTGTGGTTTTAATTTCAAGGTTAAAAACAAATCTCGACCTTACAAAGCGTGCTTAGGGTCTTACATTTGATTATAAAGTGAAATGAGGGTGGCATCCTTAGAGGGTGGTACATTAGTGACACTGAAAGGTCACGAAGCAGCTGCCTACACTGACTTTACTACTTGTCTCTGGGGAGTCTGGTGATGTGAAAAAGGGAATGATGGATGTTTGGATTGGAAGATGGTTTGCCTTGAGAGCATGCTTTAGAACGAGAGTCAACAAACCTTTTCTGTGAAGGATCAGATAGAGCTACTTTAGGCTTTGCGGGCCATATATCATCTTTTTCACATGTTCTTGTTTGTTTTTATAACCTTTTAAAAATATAAAAACCATTCTCAGTTCTGGGGCTGTACAAAAACAGATTGGACTCCAGGTTGCTGACCCTGCTTTTAGAGTAAACCAGAGACAGTGTTTCCAGGCAAAGAGAAATAATAAGAAACAAAGGAAGATTTATGGTTGTCTTGATGGTAAGGGTACCCTAGCAGCTGTTGCTGAATTTCTCTCTATATGGTCGTGACCTTCTAAAGCAAATGCTTTGGTGCTTATTTTCCTAATATGCTAGATAGCTTTGCTTAACAGTGAACTAGGCTGGACACAGGGATAGAGGCCCGGTTATCTAAGCCTGAGTCACACACCTTTCAGGTGTCTTTTGGATAGCTATAATCCAACTCCCGTAGTGACTCACCTTTATTCCTGGAGGGACACCAGACCTCACCTGGTACAACCTAGAGCAGTGAGGAGATAGCAGCTACCACTGAGGAAGCTGGGCCCAGGGTGCTGGCTGTAGTACAAGTCTGCTTTTTCTGACTTCCTCATTAGAAAGAGTGACTGGATCCAGAGGGGTGCGGGAGGCCAGGTCATTCTCTGTTGTGCATAGCTGTGGTACTTGGTATAAAGAGAGAGGGTTTGGGGCCTGGTCCTTGGACTTGTTCCAGAGTGGTGTTGGACTTGGAAACCTGCTTGTCTAGCAAAAACGTTAGCTGCTTCCTGTTCCGGGCCTAGGAGAGTAATAAAAGGTCAAACTGAAACAGTAAAGCAGAGTAGTAGTAGTGGAAAAAGCACCGGACTACTTGACCTTGGTTCTAATTGTGCCTCTCCCACTAGCTGTGTAGCCTCAAGCAAGTCATTTAATCTTTCTGGCACAGCTTTGCTATTTGAAAAACAAAGGAAAGAATGTCATGAGCCATTGCTTGTAAAAGAAGGAAATACCAGGTAGATGTCTCTTAGTGACCATAATCTTGGTTATGGTAATGTTTTTGTAAGTGCTATTAAAATAAAAGTAAAACATATTCAATACAGAACTTGAAAAACCCAGAAAAGAGTACCATCCATTGATAAAGAACCACTTTTAACATTTTGGTGCATATCCTTGCAGTTTTTTCCTATGTATGTAACTATGCCCTTGACTTTAATTTTCTTCTGCTAAAATGGAATCTTACCCTACTGTTTAGTAGACTACTGGTATTTTAAAACTTAAAACTTAGCTATATAACCTGTTAATTTTGTTTCAGTGATATTTTGAAGTAGTCTTGGTGATTTTTACAAAATGATTTGGCCATCTGAATCACTGTTGACTAGTTAGATGATACCTATGGGACGGATGCTCTGCTCAGGCTACCCTAGAGGGTTTGGTGTCAATAGGAGTGGTTTTGTGAAACAAACAACAGTCTTATTTGGAGAGTTCCATACAATAGATTCTCCTCTCTCCTGTGGGAGCCACAGAGTGAGATGAGCTCACAGATAATGGGTTTCTTCCTTCCTGGTGGCTATGAATAAATAATAGTGTGACAGACTCCCCCTCTAGTGGCTGTTGGTAGTACTGAAACAGGAAGGAATTATCTCACGTTTGACTTTTACCTTCAGTTGCTTTGTCTTTGTTTCTGTTCTTTGTGACTGAGTATCCCAAATGTGATATTCGTCGGTAGTCTCTATTTCAACAGAATTGGAGATACTGTCTTTGGACATTGGAGGATGGAAATCATGTCGCAAACATACTTGAAGTAGCAGAGATGACCGTGGGGTGAATTATAAAAATTAATGTTCTGGCTTATACCTCATCAATATCAAAGCCAGGTCCTCCTGTGATCTAGCAAGAAGTCCTTTTATAATTTCCAAATTAGGGTAGGAAGAAGCTTGAATATAAAGTGTGTGCAAGGGTCTTATCCCACCAGCTGTTTCCGGGTGTAAATGCCTCATTTCCTGTTTAGCTGAGGGCTTGTAAGAACTATTCTCAGGCTTTGTTTGCTATCTTCTGAGATTTTGAGTCAGTTACTTTGGTTAACTGCTGTCTGAGGGTTTATTTTAATCTCCATGCGGAGAAGTTGATAGCTGTCGGGTATCATTCAAATGCTAACTAGTCGGGATTTGCTTTTTTCTTTGTGGTTAACCTCTCTAAATGCTTGTTAAACTTTCCTAGCTGGCATACTCCACAGGAAAAAAAGGTAGTTTTAATATAATTGTAGATGCCTTTAAAATTATGACCTTAATTGTTTCTATTAAGGATCAGTGTATCATTCATGTAAAGGAGAGGTAAGATCAGTGTATTAGAGCTGGGGTTACTCCCTACCTTGACGATAAGGGGTAAGAGGGAGTGCCCAGGAAGCCAGACCTGACAGCTTGATGTATTCTTCTTTCCTTTTGGTTCTTCTAAAACCTTGCAGGAGTTATGAAGACATGATTGGTGAGGAGGTGCCATCAGATCAGTACTATTGGGCTCCTTTGGCCCAGCACGAACGGGGAAGCTTAGCAAGCTTGGATAGCCTGCGCAAGGGAGGGCCCCCACCTTCCAGCTGGAGACAGCCAGAGCTGCCAGAGGTGATTGCCATGTTGGGTTTCCGCTTGGATGCCGTCAAGTCCAATGCAGCTGCGTACCTGCAACACTTGTGCTACCGTAATGACAAGGTGAAGACTGATGTGCGGAAGCTCAAGGGCATCCCAGTGCTGGTGGGATTGTTAGACCACCCTAAAAAGGAAGTGCACCTTGGAGCCTGTGGAGCACTGAAGAATATCTCTTTTGGGCGTGACCAGGATAACAAGATCGCCATAAAAAACTGTGATGGTGTTCCTGCCCTGGTGCGTTTGCTCCGAAAGGCTCGTGATATGGACCTTACTGAAGTTATTACTGGTGAGTTCTAGGCCTAAGGGAAACTGCTATGTTAGGGGCACTGTTACCCACTAGACATATTGAGAGCTGGAGGGGTTTCTAGTCCTTTTACTTTTGATTAGAGGTTGTGAACTGGTGGTGGCTCTTGGGCCATATACATCTCACAGATTTGTTTAGATCACACAAGGTTTAAAAAAAATTTTTGGAACTAGTTGCTGATGTTTAAAATTCAGGAGATTTCACTTAAAATTCTAGATTCCTGACTTCTCTTAAAAACATGGAGGAGCTAATAGCAATAGATCTGTCTTTCTGTATAGCAGTTGTTGGTCTGAACTTATTGGGGTGTATGCTTTTCAGTTTGCAGCAATCCCCAGTACATCCTGTTATCTCTGACCAACTACTGCCAAATAGGAAGATGTCTTCCAAACACTGAAGTTGAAAGGCATTGCCATGTATCCATATTCTTGTAATTTCTAATATCTAGCTGTCTTCACTTACCTGCCTGACTCGTATAGCCATTAGAGCTTGTGGCCCTTGCTTTAGAACAATGGTTTTTCCGATGATGGGTTGTGACCCATTAGTGTGTATTGAAAACAGTTTAATGGATCACAATCAACATTCCAAGAGAAAGAAACAAAGAAAAAAGAAATAGTATAGGTCAGTGGTTCTCAATGGGGGTGGAGGGGGGGCAGGAATTTTGCACCCCAGGGGACATTTGCAACTCCTGGAGACATTTTTGGTTATCACTAGTGCTACAGGCATCTAATGAGTAGAGGCCAGGATACTGCTAAATATTTAACAATGGACAGGACAGCTCCCCACAAAAAAGAATTATCCAGCCAAAAATGTCAGTATTCCTGAGGTTTAGAAACCCTGGTATAGATACGTCAGAGAGCATTGCTTATAGAAGTATTGTTTTATGATCCTTCATTAACATTTGCAGTGAGCCATAATGTAAAATATATTTCTTACTCTGGGTCACAAACAAAAGTTTGAATACCACTACAAGTGATTGGGGAAGACTGACCAATGATGGAATAGGGGATTCTCTCTGGCATTCTTCAGACATACTGTCTTGCATGCTGGTGAGCTGTCTGACCTGCTGTCTCTACCAGGAACCCTGTGGAATCTCTCTTCCCATGACTCAATCAAAATGGAGATTGTGGACCATGCACTGCACGCCTTGACAGATGAAGTGATCATTCCACATTCTGGCTGGGAGCGGGAACCTAATGAAGATTGTAAGCCTCGCCACATTGAGTGGGAGTTGGTGCTCACCAACACAGCTGGCTGCCTTAGGTAACAGTAGGGTCTTTGAGAGTATGAAGATGAAATATTTGAGGACTGACTTAGATTTGAAAAAGAAAAAAAAAAAAAATTCTTTAGCCTGTCATTCAGCCTTCACCCCTACCTGCATTGCATACTGTGACTCCCACTTGTCTTTCTACCTTTGTCATTACTCCCTCTTGTGTACTGTACCACGTGTGCCTGCTGTTCCCCGCATACCCTCCCTTCACTTCTATGCCTCTTTTACTGTCCATCTAAGCTGGTAACGTTTGTTCAGTACTTGCCACGTGTAAGATCACTCCTCTAGTCTGTGTCTGTGACCCTGCCCTCAATTATCCATATTTCAAGTCAGGCTGATAAATGCACCCTACTGGGAGTGTGGGGGTGGGCGGGGAAGTCTGTTCCTCCTTCTGTCTGTAATGACCTTCTCTCCTTATTTGTCTTTTGAGGCTGAACTCAAGTGCCTTTATTTCATGAAAGTGTTCCTGGCTTCTTCTTCCTATACTCTACAAATGCTGCGATGTATTCTTTTTTATTTAATTTTATTTTTGTTGTTGTTGTTGAGAATATACATAGTAAGACATACGCCAATTCAACAGTTTCTACATGTACAAGTCAGTGACATTGATTACATTCTTTGAGTTGTGCAGCCTTCTCACTCTCCTTTTTTGAGTTGTTCCTCGCCTATTAACATAAAGTCACTGCCCCCTAAGGTTTCTGTCTAATCTTTTGAGTTGCTTTTGTCAATTTGATCCCATATAGATAGTTCTTAAAAAGAGCATAATGCTCAAGGCAGACATGTTGCAATATATTCTTTCCCTCTTTGGAATACTCCTATGTGCTTGCCCCATTCTTCATTTGTACTTCTATACCAGAGGTATCTATTCTGCCTTTAATTATTTCTATTGGAATACTTTATTTACCCTTCTCCTCTTCTCCACCACAAACACAGGGTTATAGATGTCCTGAAGGTAGTTAGGGACTGTCTTAATCAACTTTCTGTCACCTGCAATGCTTTGCTTATATAATAGGTACTCACTATTTGTTATAGTGAATAGAAAAAGTATTGTAGATGTTGAGGGATATTAAAAGAAAGATTTCTGAATTTGAGTTATCTGAGGCCTCTCTCTTTCCCTTCAGGAATGTCAGCTCAGAGAGGAGTGAAGCTCGCAGGAAACTTCGGGAATGTGATGGTTTAGTTGATGCCCTCGTTTTCATTGTTCAGGCTGAGATTGGGCAGAAGGATTCAGACAGCAAGGTATGTTAGTGGCTGGGTGAATTTCATTCACAGCAATCATGGTGCCTGGAATGCAGACCTATCAACTCAGATTTTCAAATAACGTTAGATACCTATACTGGCTGGGACTTAGAAGAACAGTTTTCTTTAGAATTTCTTTCACCTATATATTTTAAAGCCACTCGGCTGTACTTTCAAGGTTATACATTTTTCTAAATAGGAAAAAGTCAGGGTGACCTGTTTTGGGTCACATAACAAATAGTGGCAGAAGCCAGTATGTCCATATCTGGCTCTTCCATTAGCCTGAGGCTACAAGGATTTTGAAAAGTTTCAGGGTACTTAAGAGGCATCGTGAGAGATGATGGATTGGGCTGCGCTTTTGAGGATCAGTATTTTAATACTTCAATCATGGAAACCTGTACTTACGGGAAATGACTGTAAGCATTCTCTTCTGTCATTGAACCTTTTATCTTGTGTCCCCAAGCTTGTGGAGAACTGTGTTTGTCTCCTTCGGAACTTATCATATCAAATTCATCGAGAGATACCACAGGCAGAGCGTTACCAGGAGGCATCTCCTACTGTTGCCAATAATACTGGGCCACATGCCGCCAGTTGCTTTGGGGCCAAAAAGGGCAAGGGTGAGTGTTGATTTCTTGTTCTTGCTCTTTAATGTGGGATGAGGAAAGGAAGGAACTTCTTTTAGCTTAGGTGCGAAATACTTGCCAAGCAGTCTGCCTGGTCAAGGATGTCTTTTTGCTCCGCTGCTGCTTCCCCTGTGGTGTGTGCTTTATTCAAGGTGGTGGTGGTGTGGTGTCAGTATTAACGACTGGGTCAGTGAAGGACTAGAACTCAACTAATCGGGGGCCTTCTTCCCCATTCCTCCTTTGTGTCTCCTATGTTTTTCTTTTCCTCTCTGCGCTTTCCTGCTTATTTGCCCGTGATCCTGTTGACATCTTTCTCCTGCATTTTTCTTTCTTCAATCTCTCCTCTGCTTTCCACCTTGGGTGACGCACTGGAAGATGAGTGGTTCTCCAGAGGTGAGTGGAATCTTTTAAGGTGCTTGTCTACTTCTAATTTGCATGTTTTGGATTGACCTTCCCTAGCATTTCCTTGCCTAACTCTTCCCTATTGATGCATGTAGGAAAATTGAGTAGAGGAAGACCACTGAAAGACGTGTAGCTTTTCTGAGCTCATGGCATGCTATTTATGGGCAGCAGTCCCTGTTACCAGGACTAAGGAGAATAGCAACAACAGTGGTTATCCTGATGTTACTTTTCTGCTGCCTTGTTTCTGTCAGCTCCCTGCTGGAACAAGCTGGGGGCCCTGATTTTTCTTTGTTCCTCTTGATGCATCTCTAATTCAGAGATTCTAACTGAAGAATGAAAAAATGTTCCAGGTTGGAGTCTTTTCCTTTCTTAAACTTTCTACCCCTCCCCGACTTTTTCTTAATCTCCAAAGGGAAAAAACCCACAGAGGATCCAGCAAACGATACTGTGGACTTCCCTAAAAGAACCAGTCCAGCTCGAGGTAAGTTACTTTTTCTTCTAGTCTCCAAGGATCTCCTAAACATAGTCCACAGATACAGTATTTGGTAGCCTAATAGCAGATTATAGGCTGTATGTTCACTCTTCTTTTTTCTCTTACTACAGATTTGAAATGATGGTGAAGGTGTTAAGAAATGCTATAGTAGCTTACAAGGGACTGCTTGTTAAGGCAACTATTCAGATTACTGGTTGATAGGATAAGGATGAGGTCCTGATGGTAGTCTAGAGGAGCCCTGGTGGTACAGTGGTTATGAGCTTGGTTGCTAACCAAAAGGCTGGCAGTTTGATTCCACCAGCCGCTCCTTGGAAACCCTATGGAGCAGTTACACCTTGTCCTGTAGGGTTGCTGTGAGTCAGAACCAACTCGACAGCAGTCGGTTTGGATTTTTGGTTTTGGTAGTCTAGACTATGAGTCGGAATCTACTTGACAACAATGAGTTTTGGTTTTAAGCCACTTAAATCTTACCTATTCATTTGAATCTACCAGTGGCTCCTCAGGAGAAAAGACCTGCCAATCTGCTCCCATAAAGATTATAGCCTAGAAAACCCTATGGGGCAATTCTGCTCTGTCATATAGGGTTGCTATGAGTAGGAATCGACTTGACAGCACACAACAACAACAACATTTATTTTAGATGAGGACTCTTTAACACTGATTGCTGCAAATGAGCTAGATGAATCCTCTGAGTGCTGATAATCAAGCCAAGGCTAAAGTAAGCTGGGAGAGAAGAGAGGAAGGGAAGAGAGAGAGGAGTACCATATCATGAGTTGACATCTCTTCTGCTGTTACCATGGATTACTTATTCTTAAGGCATGGAAGCAGACCTCTGAGTTTGCTGTTGAATGGAGAGTTTACGGAGCCTAATGGTATAGGAACATAAACCTGTCAATCTAGAGTACTAAGTCTGGACTCCAACTAGCAGAGCATGGTTTGTAGGTGTTGATTAGCATCCTCTGCTTTCTTGCCCTTTCTTGTGTAGGCTATGAGCTCTTATTCCAGCCAGAGGTGGTTCGGATATACATCTCACTTCTCAAGGAGAGCAAGACTCCTGCCATCCTAGAAGCCTCTGCTGGAGCTATCCAGAACTTGTGTGCTGGGCGCTGGACAGTGAGTACATTTTAGAAAATGCATTTGAAGGCAGGAGAACTTAGATAGCTAGTGTGCTGCCACTTGTAATCTGTTCTACCTCTTTCCACGTGCCACTTGTAGTATGGTCGATACATCCGCTCTGCTCTGCGTCAAGAGAAGGCTCTTTCTGCCATAGCTGATCTCCTGACCAATGAACATGAGCGGGTAGTGAAAGCTGCATCTGGAGCACTGAGAAATCTGGCTGTGGATGCTCGCAACAAGGAATTAATTGGTAAGGAGTTGAATGAATACTAACCATTACATGCTCAACATCTAGTATAGCAGATGCTTAATGATTTATTTATTGCAATGGCTGAGGGAAAGAATCCTCCATGGTTATGAAGCCAAGGACTGGAGAGGGCTACAGTTTAATGGTTCTCGGAAAGATAAGTGATAACTCTTCAAAGATAGATTAAAATAGCGATTATTTATTGAGCAAAGCCCCAGGGTGGTGCAAACAGTTAACATGCTTGGTTGTTAACTGAAAGGTTGATGGTTTGAGCCTACCCAGAGGCACCTCAGAAAAAAGGCCTGGTGATATACTGCTGAAAAATCAGCCATTGGAAGCACATGCATGGGGTTGCTTGCTGTGAGTTAGAATCGACTCCACTGCAAACTGGTAGTGGTGATTTATTGAGCGCTTACTTTGTTACTAGGCACTGTTAAGTTCTTCTCTTTGTTCTCATCTATAGACCTTTATAAAGGTCTTATTTTTTTCCTAAAGATAAGGAAACTGTAATTTGCCCACAGTTAACGTAGCTAGTTAGTGGCAGAGCCCAGGTTTGTGTGTGTGTGATTAATTCATAATGACTGTATTGATCTGTTATAATATCCAATATACTATTTTCACTAGAGTGTCTGAAAAGACTGCATAGCATGTTTGATATACATTATTACATGGTTTTATTGTGAATGAAGAAGGGGAAGAAAAATAAAAGAATAGGAGGAAGACTAAATCCCTGGCTATTCCAGGTCCTTGGCTCTTTTGATATGATAATCCTGTAGGAGAATGAATTTGATTCATATGGAGCAGTACCTATGCGTTTTTATACGATCAGTGCAGTCACGTATACTGGTTTGAAGACTCCCCATGACCTGACTCAGCTTGTTTTCCCTGCACACGTTTTTTTCTGTCTTACTGTTATAGGTAAACATGCTATTCCTGACTTGGTAAACAATCTGCCAGGAGGGCAACAGAGCTCTTCCTGGAATTTCTCTGAGGATACCGTGGTCTCTGTTTTGAACACCATCAATGAGGTTATTGCTGAGAACTTGGAGGCTGCCAAGAAGCTTCGGGAGACACAGGGTATTGAGAAGCTGGTGTTGATCAACAAATCAGGGTGAGATTGCCACTTAGAATTACAGCTGGAAGAACTTGAGTATGAGAGGGGAGAATTTGAGTATTAAAAACTTTCCCCTTTTGTTTCTAAGGTCTTCTTCCCCCTTATGTGCATGTAAAGTCATAAGAGGTATTGTTCTGTTTTCTGTCATGTTGGTCTGTAAATGGATAACAGACTCTCTTTCATCAAACATTTTTTGTGCTACTGTTTGGGACAGAATACAGGATTTGGAGAAAACTTGATCTTGCCCATTTTGGCGTTTATACTTTTATGTTATATTGTGTTAGAGGGTATAGTACTAAGTTTCTTTCTTGGTTTTGTATCCAAATTCCATCGGGTGTTACTTATCTTAAAAGGAATCGCTCAGAAAAAGAGGTTAGAGCAGCAGCACTCGTGTTACAGACAATCTGGGGATATAAAGAACTGCGGAAGCCACTGGAAAAAGAAGGATGGAAGAAAACAGACTTTCAGGTAGAGTAACTCTTAAGACTAAGACTTTTGCCTTTTTTAATTCTTGATCCCAGGTTAACACTACTGTCTTTTGTTTTTTCTATTTTATTATCATATTAAGTCTACTTTTGTCCCAAGCCTTTCAGCACTAAAGAAATCATTTGGTTTACTCCCCCTAAAAAAAAAGTAGGCTTACAGTTCATTTGCTGCTGAAGCAGCTCTGGTCTCCCTCTATGTCCTAACATTCTGTAAGTGCTCATGGTGGAGATGGAGAGGTGATGAAGGATGATGGCTTTTGACTTTTCCCCAAATCTTCCATACCCCTTTGAAGGAATTTGCCGATCCCTGAGACTATGTCTCCTTATGATAGTGTGAGGGTTTGGTGCTTTGCTATCCCTGGTCATGCACACAAATAGAAGCCATAACATCCTAGTTTGCTTCACTATATAGGGCATTTATATAACCCGTATGAGTTGCCTTTTGGTAAGAGTCAAAATTGGGAACAGGAATCTAGAAGTCTGGGCCCATTAGGGAATAAGATGTGGATGAATTCAGTGTTCTGTGACATTACTGCGTTTTATGTTTGCCTCCAGGTGAATCTAAACAATGCTTCTCGAAGCCAGAGCAGTCATTCGTATGATGATAGCACTCTCCCTCTCATTGACCGGAACCAAAAATCAGGTAAAGTATCCGGGGAGCACACCTCTCTCCTTTCATCTGCCCCTGCTGCTCTAAGTCACTGCTTACTGACTAAGAATGGGGCATATATTTATTTCTGGATGAGCTGGGGGAATAATGCTTTATCCAGGATTTATAATGTAGAAGCTGGTAGGCCTTAGTATTAGAAAATAAAACAGGCAATTAGCCTGGGTGTGATCCCCTATCTTTGTGGTGGACTTAAAGATGACTGGAAAGTGAAGTCTTTTTTTTTTTTTTTTTAATTTTAGTATAATACCAATTAATAAATATTTACTGTTCAAAAATTAGAAAATACAGATAACCAGAAAAATAACATGTAATTTATTTCTCTTATCTGGAGGTAACCACTGTTATTTTAAGTTATATTCCTTTTAAGACATTGTTGCCATTAGAGCAAACACATTTCCCCTCCAAAGAAGAATCATATATTTTGTTTTGTAAAAAAATTATTTTTCTTCAGTTAAGTGAATATTGTGTTTTTTATTATCTTAATCACATTTGGCTTCTGCCTAGATCAGTAGTTCTGAGTGTGGCCCGAGGATCCCCAAGACTCTTGACGTTTATACCGATAATCTCAAAAATGCTTGTGGTGCTTGCTGCTGGTGGCTTAGCATAAATCAAGGCAAAGACACCAGGCTGAACTAGTCATTGTGTTCTTCATCTCAGTGTACTCACCGTTTAAAAAAAAAAAGAAAGCCAGTTTCACTTGAAAACGTATTTGATGAAACTGTAAAAGTTATTAATTTTATTAAGTCTCTACCATTGAGCATGCATCTTTTTAGTATCTGTTTGACAAAACAGGAAGTACTCATGAAGCGCTTATGCTGCCTACCAGGGTATGATAGTTGTCTCTTGGAAAAGCACTTATGCTGTTTGAGTTGCTACTTAGACTAGCCATTTTTTTTATGGAATACCATTTTTACTTGAAAAACAACTGGCAGACAAACTATGGTTACTCAGACGTGGGTATTTGGCAAGCAGTTTCTCAAAAATGAATGCAGGAAACCTGTCCCTTTGAGGAAAATAATCGACAACATTGGTTGCCCGTTGTAAAATTTGATCTTTCATGTGAAAATTATAATTTTGGAAAACTTGTATTTGCCACCATGAGCTTGATAGCTTCCAATACTCAGAGACTTTTCTAACAATCAATGGTGATAGTAACAAGTGGGTTTTTTTTGATAATTGTGTAGTGAAATGTGTTAAAGCATTTGGAAGATCTGCATAACTCTATGAACCAGTATTTTCCGAGTGACCAATTTATGATGTTTCAAATGGGGTGGGATGGGATGACAGGATGATGGGATCCACTCAAAGTGCAAGACAGACCAATGAATTTTAATTTCGCAAAGTATAAAGAGATTATTAATATGGCTTTAGTTTCCACATTGCTTCTAACACTGAAGAAACTGCTTGTCAAATGTTGGTATACGATCAAGGAAGAATATCCACAATTATCTGAAAAGGTATTAAACTTCTTTCCCCTGTTTTAACTGTATATCTGTGTGAGGCCAGATTTTCTTCATATACTTCAACCAAGACAACATATCAGAACAGATTGAATGCACAAGCAGATACGAGAATTCAGCTATCTTTTATTAAGCTGAACTTTAAAGAGATACACAAAAACATAAAACAATTTAAAAAAATTATTTATGTTAACACTTAACAGGTTTATTGTTATTTTTAAGTGAAGTTAATATTTTATATTTCTCAGTATGGTAGATATCGATTGCTGTAACCCACACCAATTAAAGCTCATAATTTTTAAGACTGTAAAGGGGTCCTGAGACCAAGTAATTTTGAAAACTGCTGGCTTAGATTGAACGGCTTTTGTATTAGGAATCTGTAGGAAAGGGTATTCCTATAAGTCCCGTGAGGGCTTTGTTATAACCCTAGAGCGTAGCCTACTGTCTTGCCCATAGTGTGTACTCAGTAAAAATGGCAAGAAGGAGGGCGGGAGGCAATTTTTATGATAGGTGTGGATTTTGGAGAGTTTATTTTTGACCTGTATACCTTTCTGACTCCCTATAGATAAGAAACCTGATCGGGAAGAAATTCAGATGAGCAATATGGGATCAAACACAAAATCGTTGGGTAGGTGATTAATTCCTGCCTCAGAATATGGAGTAATATTTCATTGGGGTGATGAGAGCTCTTCACTCTTAGATTTTGACCTCTTCTAGCAGCACCCTTACCATTTACCATCCTGGAAGAGCATTAGCTGTTCTTTTCCATTTGAAAGGATGAAAGAAAATTTTAGTAAAACTAGATCCATCTGTTTTTTCCACATTCTCTAATGCTCAGAAGTTTTCAAAAAACTTTCAGCGTCTCTCTTATTCCTTCAGAATCAAGTTGGTGTCCTGAAGCTGTTATTCATAGCCCCTCAACAGTTCAACCCCAGGCTCCCTCTCTGTCTTCTCTCCATGCATTCTGTTTCAGCCCACCTGGTCTACTTGCTAATCTATCTCGTCACTCTTTACCTTTTTTTTGGTTTCTTCCCGTTTTGTTCATGTAACCTCCTACTGAAATCTTTTTTTTTTTTTGATCGTATGTTTCAGTATTTCATATATATTGTCTTCCCAGTTAGATTCAAGTTGTTTTTAAGTCAGAGACTACCAGACCTTAATGCCTTTCTGGAACATTTGACGAAGCTCAGTTCCCACCAGAGGTTACTAATTTGCACTTAACTGTTGGATATGTATTGTATAATAGAGAAGGAGATTATATTTCTTTGTTTTTTTCCACCTAGATAACAACTATTCCACATTGAATGAGAGAGGGGATCATAATAGAACACTGGATCGATCCGGGGATCTAGGGGATATGGAGCCATTAAAGGGAACACCCCTGATGGTAAATTCTCTTCATATACTGTTATGCTTCTCGAAGCCTGCATGTTTTGTGAAATAGGAAACAGAAGTACAAAGTGAAAGATAACATCATTTTCTGGTAGGGGTTTTCAGGAAAAAGTCGGAGTTTTGACTAATTTTGGGATTTCTTTGACTATTCGGTGATGGTCGAGATGGGGGAGGAAGGCTGTAAGCATGTTACTAATATGACTAACGCTAACTGCTCTGTTCGCATACATTTCTCTCTCCCTGTGGCTGCCTTTTTCTTTAAGTTTACAGATTTTGGAATTTATTCTAGGTCTGGCATGCACTCATGAGATTTCCTATTTCGTTACTCATACTAACAAATTGCATGTGTTCACAGCAGGAGGAGGGGCAGGAATCTCTGGAGGAAGAGTTGGATGTGTTGGTTTTGGATGATGAGGGGGACCAAGTGTCTTGCCCCCCCATGGTATGTCCTCCTGCTATCCCCAAGATCACCCTTGAGGAAGGAGGCCCCTGTGTGCCAGGAGTTTGCCAATCATGCTGATCTGATCAGGCCAGAGATGCTAGTCTTGGCCATGTGGGGCTCAGGGGTTCTGCTTCTGTGATTGTTACCTCGTAAGAGGCTGGGATGTGCAGCTGGTGATCTGATTCTCCGTTATGTGCTCCTTTCCTTCCTCCAGATTTGCTAAGCTCTTTTTTGGTTCTCATATTCCCAACTCTTTTAACATACTCTCTTTCTCTTTTTTCCCCTACAGCAGAAGATTTAGCACCACTATCTCCGTTCCATCTGAGCTTATAATATATGTACTTTTATTTTTTGTTGGTGAAATGGACTGATGATTTTTCCCTTTCTTCGCTGGACTATTGTGCAAACTGCCAGGCTTCCTCCTGCCCTTACAGCCCTAAGTGGCTGCCTTCTTTTCATGGACTCCCAACTTCTTCCAGTGAAGTTTAATTGACCCCTCCCTACAAATCCCCTCCGGTTTCTCCCAAAGAGCCTGACCCAGTTATTTGCATAGGATGCCTCAGTCTCGCCTATCTTGAGAAACTGCTGAAGTTAGCTCTTTCTGCCAGCTCTTCCTGGAAATCTTGGCCTTGTGTGGAGGGAGGGGAAGAGTGGAAATCTTCACTGAAAGCCATGAGAAGAATTGGAAGTTACGTGCTATATATGCAGTGTCCAGCAATCTGATAAACTAGTGGTTCTTAATTTTTTTTTTCTCTGGTGGGGAAGGGACTTTTTATTTTTTTGGAGGAGGGGAGTGTGAGCTCTTCCCTTACTCCTAATGGCTACTTTTGAAGCAAAGAAGGTTGGCAACATTGGAACACATTCCACCTGGCAAAGGCCCTTGAGTAAGTGAGGGTCGTAGAACTGGGATTAAGAAACCTTAACTCTCCTCATCTCTGAGGCAGGCACCATAAAGGATCTACAGACTCCATCTCTTCTTCAAGCCTCATGCCAACCCTGGGCTGCTGCCACTGCCCCTCACTGAGGCTGTTAGTAGCCCTCCCCTCCCATCCTGTGATATGTCTGCTGACCTGACCTGGCCATTGGACTCCATCTCTTCTTCGAGCCTCATGCCAACCCTGGGCTGCTGCCGCTGCCCCTCACTGAGGCTGTTAGTAGCCCTCCCCTCCCATCCTGTGATATGTCTGCTGACCTGACCTGGCCATTTGCAAGAGGCTGTTGAAAAAGGAGAATGTGTCAAGGCAATATTTTGGGGTGAGGAGGAGCAGAAAGATGTCTTTTGAGGAGAAGAGGAAACTCTAGGAGGAGCTAGTTGGAATGTACACGAAGCAGTTAGTCTGAAACTGGCAGGAAGCTTCAAAGCTGGCTTCCCCCTTGCCCTATTTCTCCTGTCCCTACCCTTATTATCCTGTTCCCTCCCTTGCCTCCTCCCTGGGGTTGGTTGGCCAACTAAAGGACTTGATGTACATGACTCCTGTTCTCTTTACCCTTATAAGGTAGGGTTTGCCCCCGGCTTTGCCTTTTCTCTGTGCCTTTGGCCTGGGGTGCATCTCCTCCTTCCCTTCCATGTGCCTTTCTTTGCCTCTGCAGTCTCATTTCTCATGATTTTACAAATTATATTTTGTTGGCTCTCCTACCCGTTATTGGCCCTAAATAGAAAGAAGAAAGGTGACCTAGAGAACCTCAGATTCTCTACTGGGGATTGGTATAGCCTATAATTTCAGCCATAGCAAGCTTTCGCTCAACAGCATGGGATTTTGACATCATAATCCTGTCCTGATGAATCTTAAAATGAGATTGGTGGGAAGAGTGAGTGGTGGGACTCTTACTCCTCAGTTGCCCAGAATTTACCATCATCTCTAAAGGGGTTATAGGCAAGTTGTCTCCCCGCAACTATACTGCCCCAACAGCTCCTCCCCCTCGTTTAGTGTATATTAGCAGGTTGGACTAGAGGAGTCAGCTGCTATGTGGGTTGATTTTTTTTTAAACTTTTTTCTTTATTTGCCTTCTCTTCCTCCCCCTTAATCTCAAACTTCAGTGCAACTGGAAATCTTTATCTTTCTCCTCTCCCCGCTTTCCCTTATATATTGAGGCTATGGGGTAGGAGAAACGTGCACACCCTGTCCCCTTCCCCTGTGCATTAAAATTCCTTATTTGCCCTTTTTTCTCTCCCATATCTTCCCACTCTCATCTACCTTTTCTAGCAAAAAGGAGCCTTTTGCTCTCTGACCCTCAGAGCACACTGCACAGGGGCACTTGCCCCATCTGGATCTGGCTCCACTCTTGGTTTCTCTTGTCCTCCTCTGCTCTTTTCCTTGGTGCTCTTTTTCTTGGTGGGGTTTGGGTAATAGAACAGCCATGGACTTTTGGGGACCTTTAACTTTTTTTTTTTTCTTTTTTGTTTATAAAAATACTAAACATTCAATTCCAGAGAACCAAAAATCCCACCTTTCCACCGAACACTACTAAGGAGCATGTCTTCTGCTCCATACCTTTTCTTTTTCTTTCTCTCTTGTTAATGCTTTTAAAAACAAATGAATTTTTTATATAAATAAAGTTTTGAAAGTGTGTATGTGGGGGGTCTGTGTCATTTCTTTACTTTAGGCTATTATCTCCTCTCCTTTTCATCTGGTTCCTTCCTTGTGTATCTGTGTCCTTTTTCTATCCAGAGTAACCAGAAGGGGGCTGTACAGGGGTGGGTTTAGTTTGAGCTCAGTCAGTCCCAACTCATCAAGCAACATTCCCTTTAATTATATGTAAGACATTCTTCCTTCTCAAGATTATTAAAAATTAAATGTGCCTGAAGTAGAGTACAGGAAGCTTATTGCTATCGTAAAGATGGATGGTTGAAATATAGAGAATTATGGCTTCCATAGTTACTGGAAGATGAATAAGGAAGAGGCAACAGTTGACAAAATGTTGAATAAAGCCCACTGCAGTATATGGTCCTCTTGAACTTTACATTTATGAGTGGAAGATTAGAAGCTACCAACCCCAACTGCCATCCTGATAAATAAGAAAATGTAGAATTAAAAGGCCCAAGTATGTACTGGACACTGGGCCATGAGGTTGCTCCTCAGGTTATACATATTCTTCAGTGAGAAGATGAGGAACAGGCCTATAGCTTCCTTTGTGCCCTACCAAGT
Source organism: Trichechus manatus latirostris (assembly GCF_000243295.1). Taxonomy (NCBI): domain Eukaryota; kingdom Metazoa; phylum Chordata; class Mammalia; order Sirenia; family Trichechidae; genus Trichechus; species Trichechus manatus. Next base: position 2,841,705 of record NW_004444172.1, read on the forward strand.
AACATATGGGTGGGTAGCAAATACTTGTTGGATTACCAGGGATTGTCTTCACTGCAGAGGCCAAGGAATAAGACCTATGGAAGAGACTTATTTTTCTGGGGCCCGTATTGCCTATTATATAATTAAAAGACTCAAGAGATTTTATGTAAAATGCTTTCTGTTATGCCCAAATCTTTAGATTAAAATTATATAGCTCCTTTTGATGATGGTCATGTCTCATTTTATTGAAATAGGACTTGGGAAATGAAAACTTTATTGGGCTAATGAGACCAGGAAACCTAAGCATTGAAGCTGTTAACCTTTTAAGGCTTGATCTGTGTGTGACAATTACAGTTTTAGACTAGAAGAATGAAGCACAGAGCCAGAAGCTATTAGACTTTGCTTTCCGGAGAGGTTTGGTAGTCCCTTTTAAGATGATTTTCACCCATGTAGACAAACTTGGCTACTGGGGAATAGCCTTTATTTCTCTTATATTCTTTATTATCCACTGGCACTGAGTTAGACACAACTCTCTTCCTGTCTCCTTGGATTAATTTATTTCCTTCAATAGTTACTGAGCACCTTCTGCATAATAGGTATTAGGTTTAGATTAAGAGAGTGAAACGGATCCTTTCTCAGCTTGCAGTCCATGAGAATCCTGTGTAGCTGAGATCTGTGATCTTTTTAAAAATGTTTCCTCTTTCTGTGCCCTTATCTAAAATGAAGTGTTAAACAGAATGATCTGTAAAGGCCCTCTAAATTTGTTGACACTGATTTAGTGATGCTCTTGGAGCCTGTGGCTAACTCTTGCTCACACCAACTTTAGGAATCCTTTGGGCTTTGCTAACGTTTGCCCATGTAGCAACCTGGATAAGTCACACTGGTTATTTTGATACGTATGGTCAGCTAACAGCGCCTTGAGACCCTGATCTAGTGACTTAAGTTTTCATGGCTCACACTAGAACCCCCGGGACAGTGGTCTCCAAGTCCACTAGTAATACCAGTTTCATGATAGATGTAGGTATAATGTGGTATGGTGACAGCCATGTTAAGAGGGAATTCATAGAAGAAACAATGTTTAACTCAAAGGAATGAATTGCTTATGGTAGAATTTGAGGTAATATGAGTGGTAGACTGGTACGTGGTATGTTGGTAGGAGAAACTTCTTATCCTGCAAATCATATAGATAATACCCAGGCTGCTGAGGAGTGAAGCCTGCCCTTGCTATGGGGACTCCTAGGGCGTAGAGGATCTCCTGGAGTTACTGACTTTGAAGTGTCACCTCTGACGGCAAAGGGTACCTCAGTGGGGAGCAAGATTAGCCAAGTAGCCCCACTGGCCAAGGTCGAGGAGTCCATGGCTGGAAACGTTAAATCATTCTAGAGAGAGAACCTACCCCAAGAAAGCATGAAAAGGTAAGAAGCAAGGTATCTCTAGGAGTAAATTTCTTTCTCATAACCTTTAGTGTGTAACTTTACGACCTCTTGATTTTCTTGCCTTCTGACTATTACTTAGAACAGTTCTTCAGCTGATCGACTTAGAATTTAGGGGCAGACATGGATGGAGAGACAGCTGGAGGAAATGAGGTAGGATAGACTTCAATGAAAATTATTTTGCTCTGCATCATTTTTTCCTGACTCTTCTCATGTTTTTCTCCTTTTATGTGGTATGAAATGACCAGGGCCAGCTATCCACAAATGAATCACGTGCTATACACCTGTTCCTGTAATTGTAGGAGCCATAAGCATTAGTGTAAGCATGTGGCAACTCGTGTGTTTTCCTTTTATTAAACTGAGTAATAAGTGTTAGTTTTCTTTTTACTAAACTGAGTAATAAGTGTTATCTACCTCTCCTTATACATCTCTGATCTTTCTTCGTTGTTGAAAAGAGCAAGTTCTTCCACTTTTATTGAGGACACAGAAAGGATTACTGTATTGCCATTGTTCCTCAGATATTTTTAGTGCTAACGGACAAATAGTTTGGATGCCATAAAACACTTGTGCCTGAGGAAAGGAAAAGGGATATCTGTGAAGATGATGTGCCACGCACTTTGTATCCTGTTCCTGTCTTCATCACAATCCAGTTTTTCTCCACACTTAAGGCAGAGCTAGCCTTGATCTTTTTCAAATCTTGGACTCTGGGCTTTTTTACAACCTGCTCTGCTGCCAGGATCCAGGTGGCAGGGGAAGGTGCAGTGTGTACGGTTGCAACTAATTCAGCCTTCTGTTTTTTGCAGTATGGCCCATTAGATGCTTTGAACAATCAGCAGAAACAACTAAGATGCTGGATAAAATGTATAAAAAATACTTTTGAAAACACATTGCTGAGCATGCACAAAAGTAAGGAATCCATAGATCTCCAAAATGAAGTGAAAGTTGGAATTCTAGGAAATAAGCACTACCAATGCCGGGTTAGAGTTTTTGCCAAACTCAGCTGATCTTTTAAGCTTTTACTTCAGTACCTGTACAGAGTATTAAAAAACCAAACCAAACCCATTGCCGTTGAGTCAATTCCGACCCATAGTGACCCTATAGGACAGAGTAGAACTTCTCCATAGGGTTTCCAGGGAGGACCTGGTGGATTTGAACTGTCAATCTTTTCGTTAGCAGCTGAACTCTTAACCACTACGCCACCAGGGTTTCCATACAGAGTATGGGAGACAGGAAATGAAGAATCTAACAGATGAAACCCGAATAAAGTAGATATCCCAAAGGACTACATATACCCTCAGTGTAAAGGTGAACAAGAAACAAACCCCACCCCATAAAAGGAGGGAACTTAGAAAAGAAAGGAACTTATTTTGTCTCAACCTTGGTGCAAGACAGTCCTTGGGTGGTGCAAATGGTTAACGTACGCCCTGCTAACCAAAATGTTGGCAATTCAAGTCCACCCAGAGTCGCCTCGGGAGAAAGCCCTGGTGATCCACTTCCGAAAAATCACAGTTCTACTCTGATACACACGGGATCACCATGAGTTGGAATCAGCTCGATGGCAACTGGTGCAAGATGGAAGGAAAAATATATCTTTCCTGATAACTCATAACCACAAGTTGGCCCTAATGGATTTTTATCCCAAATTTACATTACCTCTGGTCCAAAAATCTGAAGTGGGTAATTTAAACTGGAGCCCAGTTGTCATATCTCCAGGTGATTTCCAGGAGCAAATTCAATTCTACTAAGACCTCAAAAATATTCCTATAGATAAACTTCCAAGACAAATGAGCTACACTGGTCAAAAATTATACAATGTACGAAGAAGGCACCATGAGTGAAAACAGGGATGAACAGACAGATTCTTAAATACTTCAGATGTTGACATTGTCACAAACTATCATGAAATAAACTTTTTGATTAAGGAACTAAGTTTGAAAATAAGATTAAAAAAACCTAGCACATTTGGGGTGGGCACCATGAGTGAAAACAGGGACAAACAGACACAGAAGCAGGTCCTTAAATACTTAAGATGTTGACATTGTCACAGACTATAATGAAATAATTTTTTTGATCAAAGAACTAAAATTAATTTGAAAAGAGGATTAAAAAACAACCTCGCAGATTTGGGGTGGGGGTGGGGGAAACCTATTTGAATTAGAAATGAAAAACACAAATTTGAAATGGAAAACTTGATGGATTAAATACATTTGACAAATTGAAGGGGAATTAATGAATGGTAGATCTCAAAAAATTACACAAAGAAGAAAAGGATGAAAGAAGTTGAGATCTAGAGTGAGAAGATCTGATGTCCATTTGGAGCTCGAAGGAGATAACAGAAAGGAAGAGGCAGTATTCAAAAAGAAAATGGCTGATACATTTTTCCAATTTTGTGAGAGTCATCAGACCTCAGATTTAGGAAGCCTAATGAATCACATGCCAAGATAAAAAGCAACTCATCTAGAGACATCAAGATGAAAACCAAAGAGGAAAGACCCTAAGCAGCTAGAAAGAAAATACAGACTGTAGAAAACCACACCGATGGTTGACTTCTCAGCATCAACTATGGAAGCCAGAAAATAGTGGAATAATATCCTCAACATGCTAAGAAAAAAATAACATGGAAATTTACATTCAGAGAAACTTATTAAAGAAAGGCCTAACAAAATATTTTTAGACAAAAGCAGCTTTTGCAACTTAAAGACCTCCACCAAGGGTATTTTAAATGATCTCAAATGGAAACTTAGATGCCAGGAGGAACACATCCTTCTCCAGTAGTGTGGCTGGTGGGTTCGAACCACTGACCTTTCAGTTAGCAGCTGAGCTGTTAATCACTGTGCCACCAGGGCTCCTTTAGTGGGGTAAAACAAAAATACCTATTGCTGTCGAGTTGAACTCATAGCAACCCTATAGGGTTTCCAAGGAGCAGCTGGTGGATTCAAACTGCCGGCCTTTTGGTTAGCAGCCAAGCTCTTAACCACTGTGCCACAAGGGTCCCTTTACTGGGATAATGCCTCTGAAATCTAGTTCATAGGTTGTTGGAATGATTCAGAATGATAATGTATATAAAAGCACTAAGCTCAGACTCTGGAGCCAGACTGAGTTCAAATCTTTACTCTGCTACTTAACTGTGTGACCTTGGGCAAATTTCTTAATCTTTTGGTGTCTTGAAATACAGGGTCCTATAGGTGCATGGGGAGCCCTGGTGGCCCAGTGGTTAAGAGCTACAGCTCCAAACCAAAAGGTCGGTGGTTCGAATCCACCAGACGCTCTTTGGAAACTCTATGGGGGCGGTTTTACTGTGTCCTATAGGGTCGCTATGAGTTGAAATCAATCTCTGACATGGATTTGGTTTGGTTTGATTTTTATAGGTGCATGGAAGAAGTTCTGGTAGCACTGGTTAAGTGCTGTTGTGCTAACCAAAAGGTCTGCAATTTGAACCCTCCAGCTCCTCCATGGGAGAAAGATGAGGCAGCCTGCTTTTGTAAAGATTTACAACCTTGTCCTGGTGGTGCAGTTAAGCACCTAGGCCGCTTAAAAAAAAAAAAAAAAAAAATCATGTATTGTCCAGGCGAGTTTGGGACCTTAGATTAGCACCTACTCTAACTGGGCTGATAATCAGCATCAGCTAACACTTTGCAGAGGGAAGTTCACAGTCCACCAAGCTGTTTGATGGTGATTTAGCTTGTAACCCTGGTAAGCACAATGGTTAAGAGCTCGGCTGCTAACTGGAAGTGGGTGGTTGGAACTCACCAGTGGCTCTGCAGTCTGCTTCCGTAAAGATTACATCCTGGGAAACCCTATGGGGCAATTTTACTCTGTCACATAGGGTCACTATGAGTTGGAATAGACTCAAGGGCACATAACAACAACATAGGTGCATTAGTGGCAGAAGTCTAGAACTGGCCTGGCAAAGGGAGTGTGCATGGGAAATGTTCCTGGCAGAGGAAATGGCACGCACAAAGGCCTGGAATTGAGAAAGATCAAAGTACTCTTGGCCCTTGAAGTTTGATGTGGCTAGAGCCTTATCAAGGTGGGAGGAGAGTGAGGTGGAATAAGCTTCGGGAGGTATACCCGTTCAGATTGTGGAAGGCCTTGTAAACTACTTCAAGGAGTTTTTGACTTTACCCTGAGGGCAAAACATTTGTTTAAGCCAAGAAGTCACCAAACCACTAGCTGTAGGGAATAGTATGGAGAGGAAGAGACAGGAGCAAGGCAGAGGATGACCAATTAGAGGAAGCTACAAGATTCTAGGCAAGAGATGATGGTGGCTTAGACTAGGCTATAGTATAGAAAAAAGAGAAAAAGATCAATTTCAGGTCTATTCAGTAATGATGATAATAGCCTATTTAGTACCTACTGTGTGTAAGACATTATCCTAGGTACTTTGAATATATTGACATTTAATCATTACATCGGCCCTATAAGAAAGGAATGACATGGGCATATATAATAGCAAATATTTTGGGGCCAAGCTGTTTAATATTTACCACAACTCTATGAGTATCCCCATCTTTCAAATGAAGAAATGAAATCTTAGAGCAGTTAAGTAACTTGCCTTAGGTTACACTCGGTGGCAAAGGTCAGACTTTGACCAGATTTGTTTGATTCTAAATTCTGTGTTTTTAATTATTAACCTAGACTGCCTCCAATTTGTGAACAGTAGAATTGGCAGAAAATAGGGTAAGGTCTGGGGGAGAATTAAGGATGATTTATTTCCTGGTGTCTGAGTGGGAACTGGATGGATCACTGCTTGAGATAGGCAGCCTTGAGAAGTAGAAGGCTGTATTGGAGAAGATAAGTTTAGCAGAATGCTGGTGGTATCACCAGGGGCATGGCATGAAACTAGGGAGCTGTTTGGTTTAGGAGAGGCTTCTTTTTTTTTTACCTGCATGGCTTCCCAGGGCAAAGAGCAATAACTAGCTGCAAACAGAGTAGGGCTTGCTTTGATCTGTTTCATTTTTGGATAATATGCTTATTTTTCTTCCAATCTTCCTACAGTGTTTGTTTGGCTCTTGGTCTGGAATCTGGATCCCTAGAGGGCATGATTCAGTCTTCCTGTTAACTCTCCTTCCTTCTGGTGTAAAACTAGAGTTCAGTGTCCTGAAGGACTACCTTATCAATTGGACAAAATGGGCAATAGCTTACATTCTTGCTACTATCAGGCCTGTCTCATCCTGTTCTCCCTATCCCTCTCTTTCTTGCTCCTTGATCTTTCCCTTGCTTTGCTTTCCTTTTCTTTTCTCCTTCACTAGGTTTCTAGTTGCTACCACTCCACCAGACCTGTACCACCCAGCAGCCTATCAAGAGTCACAGATCTTTGGTTTTATGTCTCCCTGCTCAGAAATTTGTTCCTCTAAGAGCGGTAACATAGTTGGTAGGTCAAAGACATTTTCCACCCTATGATTGATAGAAGGAAGTCACTTCATGTGAGGCTGCCTCTGTCAGCTAGTCCTCCCTGCAGAGCATAGATTCCCAGCTCACTCAGGATAATGATCCTGGAGGACTGGCAGGACTGACCTGAGAACCCAGATCCCCTGTATCCATTCTTGTGCCTTACCTTGTGGCCCATCCCAGACCTATTGCCACATTAACTCATACTTCCAGGGGCAAATAGTGCAGGCTGAGGACTTGTCCTTACAGAGCAGCTCAACACAAGCACAGAGTACAAGAAGAGATAATGTGATAGAAGAGATAATGAATGGTTGCCCTCTGCTGGCAGAACCCAATCACCAGCCAGGAGTCTCCACCTCCAGCAAGAGGGCATGCACACTGAGCACACACTTCTAACCCCACTCTGCCACGTTCGCACATTGATCATTTTTTTAAAATCTTGGGTTAACGTATAAAAGTTTATATAGCTTTTTTGTAAAAATTGAAATAATACAGCCAAACCACACACACACACAAAACTGAAACCCATTGACGCTGAGTTTATTTGGACTCAGTGGTTTAAGTGTTCTGGAATTCCCATCTTTGCAGTGTTATCCATAATTTGTTATGATTCACACAGGCAAATGCCTTTGCATAGTCAAAAAGACACAGATAAACATCTTTCTGGTATTCTTTGCTGGATTCAGAAGAGGACGTGGAATGAGGCATGTCTTTGCTGATGTCTGTTGGGTCTGCTGAAAGCAGAGAATACCAGAAAGATGTTTGCCTGTGTTTTATTGACTATGCAAAGGCAATCAACTGTGGGATCATAACAAATTATGGATAACATTGCAAAGAATGAGAATTCCAGAACACAGTTGTGCTCATGAGGAACTTGTACATGATACTGCGTGGTTTAAAGTCAAGAAAGTTGTGCGTCATGGTTGTAACCATTCACCATACTTATTCAATCTGTATGCTGAACAAATAAGTCAAGCAGCTGGACTATATGAAGAAGAATGTGGCATCAGGATTGGAGGAAGACTCATTAACAACCTGCATTAGGCAGACGACACAACTTTCTTGCTGAAAGTAAAGAGGACTTGAAGCACTTACTGATGAAAATCAAAGACTACAGCCTTCAGTATGGATTACACCTCAACATAAAACAAAAATCCTCACAACTGGACCAATAAGCAACATCATGGTAAAAGGAGAAAAGATTGAAGTTGTCAAGGATTTCATTTTACTTGGATCCACAATAAAAACCCATGGAAGCAGCAGTCAAGAAATCAAAAGGTACATTGCACTGGGCAAATCTTCTGCAAAAGACTCCTTTAAAGTGTAAAAAAGCAAAGATGTCACTTTGAGGACTAAGATGTGCCTGACCCAAGCCATGGTATTTTCAATTGCCTCATATGCATGTGAAAGCTGGACAATGAATAAGGAAGACTGAAGAAGAATTGATGCCTTTGAATTATGGTGTTGACGAAGAATATTGAATATACCATGGGCTGCCAGAAGAACATACTAATCAGTCTTGGAAAAAGTACAGCCAGAATGCTCCTTTGAAGGGAGATGTTGAGACTTCGTCTCACATATTTTGGACATGTTATCAGGAGGGACCAGGCCCTGGAGAAGGACATCATGCTTGGTAAAGTAGAGGGTAAAAAAGAGGAAGACCCTCAGTGAGATGAATTGGCACAGAGGCTGCAACAATGGGCTCAAGCATAACAACGATTGTGAGGATACCGGGCAGTGCTTTGTTCTGGTGTACATAGTGTCCCTGTGAGTAGGCACCAACTCGATGGTACTGAACGACAAACCATCTTTATGGGAGCAAATCGCCAGATCTTTGTTCTGAGGAGCATCTGGGTGGATTTAAACCGCCTACCTTTTGGTTCGCAGAAGAGCACTTAACTGTTGTGCCACCAAGGCTCCTTTCCTTCCAGATATCTCTTTGTATGCGCTTATACAACATATACTTACTTCTAATGAAATGATGCTATGCATGCTATATATATATTTTTGCAGTTAACTTTTCTTCATAAAAATATGTCATGGACATTTTTCTACTCTACTGCATTTAGGTCTGCTGTATTTTCCTCATGATTGCCTAATTTATCATTGTAAGTCTGTATCATAATTTTATTTAGGCCTTGGTATCTTCCTGTTTCTGGGCCACCTTTTGTGGCTAACATGGAACCCAACAACCCTCTTTCTCAGGAGAACTTTTTCCCAGTATGGAGCTTCTGTCTACTGCCCACAGTGTTGTGGTATGAGCAGATCGTATGTCCTCCCTGGCTTCCTTCCCCTCCCAGATGTTCAGCCTAACAATCTCCTTGCCCCACCCTCCCTGAGAATTTGGAAATAAGCTTCCTACTGCTCTGTGCTCCTGGGCACAGATGCTAAGCATTCTACACACCCCTTTCCTCAGAACACACCCAAAGGACACACAGGGTATTTTTTTTTTTAAATTTTTTTAAATTGTACTTTAGGTGAAGGTTTACAGTACAAATAGTTTCTCATTGCACAGTCAGTACGCATATTGTTTTATGACATTGGTTAACAAACCACAACATGTCAATACTCTCCCTTCTTGAACTTGGAGGACCTTTTTTCTTTTTTGGTGAAAATATACATAGCCAAAGATACACCATTTCAAAAGTTTCTACATGTACAACTCAGTGACATCATTATGTTCTTCCAGTTGTGCTGCTATTCTCACTATTATTTTCCAAATTATTCCATCACCATTATCTTCAACTCACTGCCCCCTAGGCTTCCCATCAAACCTTTTGAGTTGCTGTTGTCAATTTGATCTCACACAGACAATTCTTTTTTTTTTTGAACTTCAGATGAAAGTTTACAGAACAGAATAGTTTCTCATTAAATAGTTAGTACACATATTGCCCTATGACAGTGGTTAACAACCCCACAACATGTCAACGGTGTCCTTTCTCAACCTTGGGTTCCCTATCACCAGCTTTCCTGTCCCATCCTGCCTTCTAGTCCTTGTCCCTGGACTGCTGTGCCTCATTAGTCCCATTTTGTTTTATGGGACTGTCCAATCTACGGCTGAACGGTGAACCTTGGGAGTGACTTCACCACTGAGCTAAAAAGGTGTCTGGGGACCATACTCTCGGGGTTTCTCCAGTCTCTATCAGGCCAGTAAATCTGGTCTTTTTTTGTGAGTTAGAATTTTGTTCTACATCCTTCTCCAGCTCTATCCAGGACCCTCTGTTGTGATCCCGGTCAGAGCAGTCAGTGGTGGTAGCCAGGCACCATCTAGCTGTACTGGATTTAGTCCAGTGGAGGCCTTGGTAGCCGTGGTCCATTAGTCCTTTGGACTAATGTTTTCCTTGTATCCTGTTCTCTTCACTCTCCCTTGCTTCCGAAGGGGTAAGACCAGGGGAGTATCTTTGATGGCTGCTCACAGGCTTTTAAGACCCCAGACGCTATTCACCAAGGTAGAATGTAGAACATTGTCTTTATAAACTGTGTTATGCCAATTGAACTAGATGTTCTGTTTGGGCTTTTTTTAAACCCAGATTTCATTTGAAGATTGGGGTGCTATGCCAGCCATCCCCAACGTCAGGGCCCTGGCACTGGGTGACAAGGGTACAGAGATAGGCAGTGGGTGCAGTTGGCTGTGAGCCCTAGCCAGTCCTTTCACGGCTGCAGCCTGCTCCTAACTTGTTTCTGGTGGAATTCCTAGGATGGTTCACGGCTCAACCTGATTCTCATTGTGTCTTCCCTGTACTTTTGAGAAGTCAGGCCCCAACGTTGCTGGGTGGAAACCCCAGGTTCTGCTTGGCGCAATCTGTCTCAGCCAATAAACGAGAGATCGAAGTGGGAGAGTAGAAAGGCGGGCGCCTTTATTTCATTGCAAAAGGAAAGGAACAGTTGGGGCTGCCGCCGCCAAGACTGCTCAGTGAGGAAAAGGGAGAATGTTACTTTTAAGGGGTTTGCAAGTAGGAAGTTCATACAAGTTACGTAAGCAACATTCTTTTCTTTTTCCTTTTTTATTGTACTTTAGGTGAAGGTTTACAGAGCAAATAGTTTCTCATTAAACAGTTGGTACACATATTGTTTTATGACATTGGTTAACAACCCCACGACATGTCAACCCTCTCCCTTCTCGACCTTTTTTTTTGGTGAAAATATATCTAGCCAAAGATACACCATTTCAAAAATTTCTGCATGCATAGTTTTGGTGACATCGATTATGTTCTTCCAGTTGTGCTGCTATTCTCACTTTAGATGAAGGTTTACAGAACATAATAGTTTCTCATTAAACAGTACACATGTTGCCCTATGACAATGATTAACAACCCCACGACGTGTCAACACTGTCCTTACTCAGCCTTGGGTTCCCTATCACCAGCTTTCCTGTCCCCTTCTGCCTTCTAGTCCTTGTCCCTGGACTGCTATGCCTCATTAGTCCCATTTTGTTTTATGGGGCTGTCCAATCCCCAGCTGAACAGTGAACCTTGGAAGTAACTTCACCACTGAGCTAAAAGGGTGTCTGGGGGCCATACTCTCGTGGTTTCTCCAGTCTCTTTCAGGCCAGTAAATCTGGTCTTTTTTTTTGTGTTGGAATTTTGTTCTACATCCTTCTTCAGCTCTGCCCAGAACCTGCTGTTGTGATCCCGGTCAGAGCAGTCAGTGGTGGTAGCCAGGCACCATCTAGCTGTACTGGATTCAGTCTAGTGGAGGCCTTGGTAGCTGTGGTCCATTAGTCCTTTGGACTAATGTTTTCCTTGTATTCTGTTCTTTTCATTCTCCCTTGCTCCCGAAGGGGTGAGACCAGTGGAGTATCTTACTTAGATGGCTGCTCACAGGCTTTTAAGACCCCAGATGCTACTCACCAAGGTAGAATGTAGAACATTGTCTTTATAAACTGGGTTGTGCGAACTGAGCTAGATGTTCCCCGAGACCATGGTCCCCAGAGCCCTCTGCCCAGCAATTCAGTCCCTCAGTGTGTTTGGCTGTGTCTATGGAGCTTCCAAGCAACATTCTTAATCATATTACACAGGTGCAATGGGGTTTACATATAACTTCATGCATTGTGTGTTCAGAAAATGGTTGTTCAACTCCACCCAGAGGCGGGGAAGTTACTATGTATGAGGTGTAAAAGGTTATCCTGAATGTCAACATGGCGCCTAAACTGGTTTCTGCCAATTTCCTCTAGTTTTGGGCGGCTGCTAAGGAGAGGGGAACAAGGATTTTAATATAAAGCTGTAGGGCGTGCCAGGCAAGCTGCTTGAGACAGTGGAATTTTCCGCAGCCTGGGGATCTCTGTCTTACCAAGTTCTCCTCTGTTGGCCTAGTTAATGTCTGACTGCAGATACTTGGTAACTGATTTGGTATACTCAGCTCTGATTCCACCATTAGTTCTTATAGAATGTCTTGACTTCTGGCAGCCCTTATTCTTGGGATGGTTACCTCATTGCCAGATGTATTTTAACCTGCTTTCTAGATAAGTGACAGTAGTGGGTTGAACAGTGTCTTCTCAAAATAGGGTCTTTGCATATGTGATCAAAGTTAAGATGGAGATAAATTCATGATGGATTAGGATGGGCCCTAAACCCAATGACTGTCCTTATAAGGGATAAAAAGACCACACAGAGACAGAGAAGAAGGCCAAATGAAAATGGTGGCTGAGATCGGAGTTACACCGCTACAAGCGAAAGAATACCAGGAGCCACCAGAAGCCAGAAGCTGCAAGGAAGGATTCTGCCCTAGAGCCACTGGAGGAACCGTGGCCCTGCCAACATCTTGATTTTGCACTTCTGGCCTCCAGAACTGTGAGAGAATAAATTTCTATTGTTTTAAGCCACCAAGTTTGTGATAAGTTGTTATGTCATCCCTAGAAAATTAATACAGTGACACTGAGATTTTTAAAAGTGAAATCTTGACTCCATTAGTATTTCATTCATTTGTAAGTATTTATTTAATAATTGCTGTATACAGATGCTGGAGCTAAAGACTGTCCCTGTCTTTGAGGAATTCCAGTCCCAAGGATGGAGGCAGTAAAGATTTATGAATTGAGATGAGCATTATTGAAATGAAGGGTAGCAGTATTTAGAAGAAAGAGGCTATCTCTTCAGGGGAGGGGGAAAGGTAAGGCTTCACTGAGAGGTGATACTTAGGTTGGTTTGAAAGAGTAAGCAGGATTCCACCAAGTAGAGATGTGAATTCATTCAAATCAGGGGGAATAATGTACAAAAGAACTGAGGTGTCCAAGTAGTAGGCGAAGAGAAGTTTCTCTTTATAGAAACAGTTTATCCAATGAATGAAGGAGTGATTAAAATAGAATATCACCATTCTGTAATCCCTAATGAGTGGATCTTAGGCATTGAGCACTGACAGCTGCTAACATCACAAAAAGAGACAATCAAATATTATTTGCCTCTTGACAGATGAACACAATATGAAGTAGTTTTGCCAAAAACAAACAGAATCTGATCAAGCCTGTGGATCCAACTACTATTTTATAGGAAAGTCAGAGGATGGAGGGAATGTTAAATTACACCATCAGGATGAATCAACAAATTAAGGGGAATTACAAATGACTCAATTTCTTTAATAAATTAATTGTAAGAAGAGAAAAAAAAGGGAGACTGTTATGGATTGAATTGTGTCCCCCTGTCATGGATTGAATTATGTTCTCCACAAAATGTGTGTATCCATTTGGCTGGGCCATGATTCCCAGTATTGTGTGGTTGTCCTCCATTTTGTGATTGTAATTTTATGTTAAAGAGGATTAGGGTGGGATTGTAACACTCTTACTAAAGTCACATCCCTGATCCAATGTAAAGGGAGTTTCCCTGTGGTGTGACCTGCACCACCTTTTATCTTACAAGAGATAAAGGAAAGAGAAGCAAGCAGAGAATGGGGAACCTCCTATCACCAAGAAAGCAGTGCTGGGAGTAGAGCTTGTCCTTTGGACCCGAGGTTCCTGGGCTGAGATTCTCCCAGACCAAAGGAAGACTGATGCATCACAAGGGCCTTTCTCCAGGGCCAACAGAGAAAGCCTTCTCCTGGAGCTGATGCCCTGAATTTGGACTTGTAGCCTACTGGACTATGAAGGAATAAATTTCTCTTTGTTAAAGCCATCCACTTGTGGTATTTCTGTTAGAGCAGCACTAGATGATTAAGACACCTGCCCAAATGTGTGTCAACCTGAACTAGGCCATGATTCCCAGTATTGTGAGGTTGTTCTCCATTTTGTGATCTGATAATTCTATGTGTTGTAAATCCTAACCTATATGATGTTAATGAGGCAGGATTAGAGGCAGTTATGTTAATGAGGTGGGACAAGAATCTACAGGATTAGGTTGTATCTTGAGTCAATCTCTTTTGAGATATAAAAGAGAGAAGGGAGCAGAGAGGATTGGGTCCGCATATCACCAAGAAAGAAGAGCCAGGAGCAGAGCACATTCTTTGGACCCAGGGTCCCTGTGCTGAGAAGCTCCTAGACCAGGGGAAGATTGATGACAAAGACCTTCCCCCAGAACTGACAGAGAGAGAAAGCCTTCTTCTGGAGCTGGTGCCCTGAATTTGGACTATAGCAGCACTGGATAACTAAGTCAGAGACCTATAGATTATAAGAAAGACATCAATCAATCTCAGTGAGTGGATCTTATTTGGTTCCTGATTTAAACATGACATGAAACGATTGGAAATTTGAACACTGGATATTTGATGTTACTAAGATAATTATTATAATTTTTTTAAGCTATGACAGTGGTATTATGGGTTATAATGATTTCTTTGTCAATTTTAGCATTATCCTAAAACAATAAGGCCTGAAATATTATGATGAAGGAATTTGCTTCTAAGTGATATGGGGAAGGAGTGGATGGAAATGTAAATGAAACAAGCTTGGGCATGGGTTGTTAATCACTTAAGCTGAGTGATGTGTACACGGAGATTCATTACAGTATTCTGTTTGATTTTATATATATTTGAAATTTGCCATAATAATAAGTTTTTTTAAATGATGAATTTGGGAACTAATGGTTCTTTGTGACTAAAGCACAAGAGGCACATGGGAGCAGTAGGAAGTGGGACTGGGAAGGGGGTGGCAGTGGCAGTAGTGCTGGGTTCTGAAGTTTTTTCTGCCATCACAGGCAAATGGGTTTCAAACCCCCATGTACCCTTAGAGTTCTGTGGTGATGCCTCTGGAGCAACCACAGGGATGGGGGAAGGGGGCTGAACAGAGGGGATGTCACCTCACATATGCATTTTAACCAAACTTTGCTTCTGTTTCATTAAATTAGGCTTCTGGGTAATATTTCATTGAAAAACAGGGTTCTGAGGCTTAAAAAAATTCCTCTATAGCCAGTGGGGGAACAGTTGAATATTTTAAATATCAGCTTTTTGTTTGAGAATTATCACTTAAGCTGTAGTGCAGAGAGATGGGAAGCAAGGAAATCAGTTATCAGGTTATTGGAATAGCGCAAATGAATGAGAATTTGTTTTGAGAGGGAATTAGCTAATGAAGGTTTGGTCCAGGAGGTAAAACTTTTATAGTTATATTTGTAATAGTTGTTTCCCAGGACACACGTTTAGGGAGGACAACAAAGAGGATGTGGAAATATGCACACTCATAACAACAAAGTCAAGTCTCTGAACTCCCACCAGAGCATGAGCGCCCAGCTTCCTACTCTTCCTACCAAGAGAACTTAGATTCTTCTTGCCACAGTATCAGCATCTTCTTTGATAAGAATCACTAGTGTGGTCCTCCTGTGCACCGTGACTGATATTGTCAGTAGGTAGGGAACAATGCCAGGTATTTGCGCTTGAAGTGACTACTTCCATGGTCCCTGCTCCTGTCTCAACCCACCACCACATCTACATGACAGAACTATAGCTTTTTCTTTTTTTTGGTGAAAATATTATACAACAAAACATACACCTGATCAACAGTTTTTATATGTGCAGTTCAATGACAGGTTACATACTTCATATTGTATCATCATTCTCACTATATCTACCCATATTGTTTCACCAGCATTAACTTATACTCTCTGCCCCTTAAAGTTCTCATTGGTGCCTATATAGATAATTCTTTAAAAGAGTGCAATGCTCAAGGCAAATATTCTTTATTAACTGAGGTAAACTGTTGTTTAGTTTAAAAATGATTTCATAGGATAGTTTGGTTGAAGTTTTAAAAATTGTTTTCAGGCAATACAGCCGGGGGTTCACCTGTTCTCAATGGATCCAGTGAGTTTGGTTTCCATGAGAATTTGAGGTTCTGTTCCACAATTTTACTCCTTTTGATCAGGATCCATCTACTGGGGTCTTGGTCAAAAAGTTCAGTAATGTTAGCCAGGCACCATCCATTTCTTCTGGTCTCATTGTTATACAAATAGACCTGCAGTCCATTTCCTTTCCTGATTCATGGGTCTCATTCTTCCTCTGTTGCTACAGGCAAATAGAGACCAATTGTTGTATCTTAAGTGACTGCTCTCAAGCTTTTAAGACCCTAGGCACTACTCACTGAACTAGGAGGTAGAATAGAGACACTAAAGACAGCATTAGGCCAGTTGGACAGTAGTTTAGCTTCTTATTGCAGCTTTAGCTGTAAGGCCCCAGCAGTTAACCCCTTTTCTTCCATTTCCTTCACAATCTTGGAGGCTGTCTAACTAGAAAAATTCACTGACCATACCTTCTATTAATCTCCTGGGGCTAATATCACCCTGACTCCTGTGCCTTTAAACCACACTGACACACACCTATGTGCCAAGTTGCCTTGTGGCTAATAAAAACAAGCTATAAGCATTCTATACTTAGCGGTGAAGAATCATTTAGGTACTACTTCACATGTCGCTACGCCTAGTGGCTTTCACTTTCCACTCCATTCTGGTTCTGCCTGATTTCTGCTGCTTTGACTTTGTGGGTTTTTTTTAAGCCTTGTCCCGACCTGCCAACTTGATGCTTGAATGAAACCTCCTTAGTTCCAACTTTTTGTGTTTGTTAAAATAATTCTTAGCCTTCTTGAATTATGGAACTCCTTGAGAATCTGCCTGTAGTTATGGACCTTCCTCTCCAGAAAAATACACACACATAGTGTTATGGATTGAATTGTGTCCCCCAGAAACATGTGTTTCTCAACGACAGAAGGTTTGGTTTATACCTGTGGATGTAATCCCATATGGGAATAGAATTTTCTTTGTTATGTTAATGGGACCGTATTAGTGTAGGGTATGTCTTAAGCCAATAACTTTTTGAGATATAAAAGGAGCAGATGAGGCACCCCTCCCAAAAAAAAACACAAACCTGTTGCTGTCAAGCTGATTCCAACTCATAGCAACCCATAGGACAGAGTAGAACTACTCCATAGGATTAGATTAGGTACAGAAGCAAGAAAATATGGATGGGGGAAGGTAGATGCCATGCCACATGAAGATCACCAAGGAACTGAGGAACAAGCTGGAAAAAGACAAGGACCTTCCCCTAGAGCTGACAGAGAAAGCCTTCCAGTTGGTGCCCTGAATTTGAACTTCTAGCCTCCTAAACTGTAAGAAAATAAATTTCTGTTTGTTAAAGCCACTCACTTGTGGTATTTCTGTTATAGCAGCACTAAGAAACTAAGACACATAGTTTCTGGATTTCTAAAGCTGTGCTCAGTGCATCAAAACTTGATGACGGGTGGGTGGAAGGAGAGGTACCTAATAAAAATTTAGTAATCTTGGCTGTACTTCAGACCTATTAAATCAGAATCTCTAGTGTTGGAGCCTAGGAATCAGCATTTTAAACAATCTCTCTGGTAATTCTTAAGTACAGTAAAGTTTGAGAAATTCTGCTCTAAAGACTTAGCTTATCTTCACAGTCTATCTCATCTTCCACCCCCAACTACTTAATTCTGGCTCCAGGGCCTCAACCCTGGTGTTTTGGTCCTCATCCAAAGAGAACAAATACTTCCTCTAGGGCTGAAGTGAAGTTCCTTCTTGGAGAAGCCCTATCATCTGAAAACAGGGCTAGGTCTTTCTTTTCCAGGCATAGTTCTGAATTCAGAGAGCCAAGTCATGTTCCTGCTTCCAGAGAGCCACTCTTCCTTCCTTCCTTCTATCCATTTCTCATCAATTCTTTCTGTATTTAACCTTCCTCCAACTCAGACTGGAAGCTCCCCTGTTCTGGAGGTACAGATTTCCACTTAAACAGACGTTCTAAGAAGCTTTTGCATGTTTGCCTTATGTCAGGCTCATTGTTGTAGGATAGCCCACAGTGGTCAGTAGAGTTGTGGGTCCTCATAAGTGGGGTAGAAGGATACAGTAAAAAGATTTGCAGAATTCAGCTTATATTCTAGCAGGTTCAGTTATTTCCTTAAGGGTCAAAAGGTTCTGACAAAAAACAGAGAAGTTCATATCAGGTGACTTCCTTATTGATTCCTTTAACTGGCTATAAAATTTTTTAAATGTAATAACTGAAAACAATTTGTAAAGTTTTTTTTTTTTTTTAAAAGCAGAGAATAAATTCATTATAATCTTGAATCCTGCCATCCAGAAGCAGCCACTATTAACATTTTGGCATCTATCTAGTATTTTCCTTTTTTTAATAATAGAATTCATGCAATATATACAATTTAGTTACCTGCTTTTCTTGCCTGCCATTGTTTTATAAGCATTTCCCAGATAATTCTTCAAAGCCATAATATTTTCATGGCTACATGATATTTAATCAAATGAATATACTATTATTTATTTAACTTTTGCTCAGTTGTTGGATACTTAAATATAATACCTATGTATAGTATTATAAATACACTGTAATAAACATCTTTGTGCTTAAATTTTTGCCTTTTGGATAATTTCCTTGTAAGAGGAAGTATTTTTAAGGCTCTCGATATACTACAGTACCAAACTATTGTCTGGAAAGTTTAGATCAATGGCATTCTATCTTACCACACTTATGAGTCACATTACATGTCAAAAATGCTTCAAAAGGTTTGCATGCAGACAAGATATTACAATAAAAAACCCCAGTAAACTAGCTGCCTTCAAGTTGATGGCATGTGTCAGAACAGAATTGTGTTCCATAGGGTTTTCAGTGGCTGATTTTTTGGAAGTAGATCACCAGGCCTTTCTCTCGAGGCACCTCTGAGTGGACTCGGACTTCCATCCTTTTGTTCAGCAGCCAAGACAATGGATAAATAAGCTTGAAAAGACAGGATAAACAGAAATAACTTCTGGAATGTCAGTGTAAGGAGCTCCGCAAACCTCCCCAGCAAAATAAACATAACTGGTAAAAATTATATATAAGAAAATCCCAACCATTTACAGCCTCTTATAATGATCCTAAGAGCGTACAGCAGATGAAGAAACAGTCATTCAAGAAAATCTACTGAAACTTGAGAAGAACATTGACAGGCGGTGGCATTTGAACCATAACCTGCTCTCTCCTTCCCCTCTCCCAGCTCAGCATGAAAGAAACTCCACTCCAGGCAGCCACAGCCAAGAACATAGGGCTCCCTCTCCCCACAGTTCCCTATCAAGGGCTTCAGTATCTTCCCAGGAGGGGCAGGCTGCCAGCATTTCTCATGCCCCACAGAAAGTGCAGTTCAGAGATGGGGGCTCCCTTCTTCCAATTAGTCTTCAGTCATAAAGTGAAGGCTGTACCTCAGATGCTGCATGTTGAGAATACTGTGGCCCCAATCACCTTCATCTCAGCTTATTTGCAGGGCGGAGAATCCACACTAGGAGAGGCAAACTGAGATGACCAAACGCTACTGCCCTACCCAGTGCTCTGCTCGTAAAGTGGGGGTGTCACTCAGAGAGGCACACCACTGACCCCATCTCCAGTTTCAGAGCTGTAGTTTAGGGATTTTGCCTAGGGGGAGAGGTAGGCCCTAAACTAGAGAGCTCTACCCTAAGGAACTGACTTCATTTGAAACAGAATATACAGAAGTTCAAGCCTAAGAGCATTCTCAAAAAGCAATGGAGGTTTTGGTAGAAAGCAATTAAGAGAAGGCTGGTAGATTCATGAAGGATATAAGCCGGGTTATTTCTCTAGGTTGTATAGGTCAGCTAGGTCCAGAAAGAACCAGGGAAAGAGATAGCTTAGAATAGCCCTCCTGAGGTCAGAAAAAACCTCAAACACTGACCTCAAAAAACTACCCCTGGAATGAAGTCCGAATTTAATTGGATCAGACTGGAGCAATTTATGCCCCAGGGCACTGTTGAAAACAACAGAGCAATCAGCCAGCAATTAGTAGAGTTTATGAGCTGGGTGTGATTAGGGGAAAAGACAGCCAAAGAGAACCCTGCTAAAAACCACTGTCATCCCAGGATGACCCTGTATGCCTAAGGCTACACTCTCTGAGGAGCAAATCAGAGGCTGCGTACTGAAAGAAGAGAAAAACAATTAAAAAATAATAGTTGGAGACAGCAATAACTCACTATCAATAATAGATAGAACAACTAGGCACAAGGTCAACAGGAAATAGAAGACTTGAACACTATAAGCCAACTAATCCTCACAGGCATCTACAGAAAACTCCACTTAACAGCAGCAGAATATAAATTTTTCTCAAGTGCACATGGAACATTCTTCAGGATAGACTATATGGTAGGCCATAAAATAAGGCTCAGTAAAACACCTATATCAAAGAAAAATGAAATTAGATATAAATAGTAGAAAGAAATTTGGAAAATTCACAAATATGCGGACATTAAAAAAACACTTCCATGCAACCTAATGAGTCAAAGAAGGAGTCACAATGGAAATTAGAAAATACTTTGAGATGAATGGTAGTGAAGACACAACATATCAAAATTTATGGGATGCAGCTAAAGTGGTACTTAGAGGAAAATTTATAGCTACAAAACACCTATATTAAAGCCCAAGAAAGATCTCAAATCAATGACCTAACCTTTCACCTTAAGATACTTAAGGAAAAAGAAGAGCAAACTAAACCTAAAGCAAGCAGAAGGAATGAAATAATGAAGATTAGAGTGGAAATTAATGAAATACAGAATAGAAAAACCATAAGGAAATTAAACAAAACCAAATGCTGGCTCTTTGAAAAATTCAGCAGAATTGACAAGCCTTTGAGAGGACTCAAATTACTAAAATCAGAAATCAACGCCAAGGCATTATTACTGACCTTACAGAAATAAAAAGGATTATAAGGTAATACTGTGAACAATAGTATGTCAATAAATTAGATGACTTAGACTGAAGTTAACTCAAGAAGAAGTAGAAAATCTCAACAGATTTATATCAAGCAGAGAGATTGAATTAGTAATTGAAAACTACCCATAGAGAAAAACTTAGACAGAGATGGCTTCTCTGGTGAGTTCTGTCAAACATTTAAAGAAGAATTAACACCAATTATTCACAAGCTCTTTGAAAAAATAGACGAGGGGTAAACAATTCCAAATTCATTCTATGGGGTCGGTATTACCCTGATTCCCAGAAAAAAACATAGAAAATAAAACTGCAGATAAATATTTTTAAGAACATAGACACAAAAATCTTTAAAATACCAGCAAAACAAATACAGCAACATATAAAAAAGATTATACACATGAACAACTTGGATTTATCTCAGGAATGCAAGGTTGGTTTAATATCCAAAAATAATCAATAAAATAAAGGACAAAAACTACATGATCATCTCAACAGAAACAGAAAAAAATCATTTGAGAAAATTCAACACCATTTCTTGATAAAAACAATCAGCAAGCTAGGAATAGAAGGGAACTTCCTCAACTTGATTAAGGGCATTTACAAAAAACATACAGCTAACATCATAATTAATGATGAAAGATTGAAACCTTTCTCCCCAAGATAAGGAATAAAAAATAAGGATATCTAGTTTTTGCCACTTCTATTCAGCATTGTACTAGAGTTTCTATTCAGGGCAATTAGGCAAGAAAAAGAAATAAAAGGTCTAGGGTCACATATGTATATAAATTGTTGTATGAGAAACTAACTTGAGCTGTAAACTTTAACCTAAAGCACAATAAAAAAAAAAAGAAATAAAATGTATCCAAATTGAAAATGAAGATGTAAAAGTATCTCTATTCACAGACAACATGGTCTTATATATAGAAAATCCTAAGGAATCCATTAAAAAAATATTAAAACTAATAAACATGTTCAACAAGTTTATAGGATACAAGATCAACATACAAAAATCAATTGTATTTCTATACACTTGTAATGAACAATTAGAAAATGAAATAGAGAAAACAATTCCGTTTACAATAGCACCAAACAAATAAAGTACTTAGAAATAAATTTAACACAGGAAATGTAAAACTTATACTCTGAAAACTATAAAACATTGTTGAAAGAAATTAAGGAAGATCTAAATAAATGGAAAGATCTCATGTTTATGGATTGAAAGATGTAATATTGTTAAAATGACAATACCCCTCAAAATGATCTACAGGATCAATGCAATCTTTATCAAAATCCCAGCTGGCTTCTTTGCAGAAATTGAGAAGCTGATCTTAAAATATCCATGAAATTCAAGGGACTCCAAATAGCCAAAATAATCTCTAAAAAGAACAAAGCTGGAGGACTCACACTTCCCATTCTAAACACTTACTACAAAGCTACAATAATCAAGACAGTGTAGTACTAGCATAAGAATAGACATATAGATCAGTGGAATAGTATGGAGTTCAGAAATAAACTCTCACATTTATCGTCAATTGATTTTTGACAAAGGTGCCAAAACAATGCAACAAGGAAGGAAAAATCTTTTCAACAAATGGTGCTAGGACAATGAGATATCCACATGCAAAAGAATGAAGTTGTACCTCTACCTTATATCGTATACAAAAATTAACTGAATATGGATCAAAGACCAAAGTACAAAATTCCTTAAAGAAAATGTCAGAGTAAATCTTTGTGACCTTGGGTTTGGCAATGATTTGTTAGATATGACAACAACAAAAACAGATAAATTGGAGTTCATCAAAATTAAAAACTTTGTATATCAAAGGATACTATCAAGACAGTGAAAATACAACATGATGAATAGGGTTATACTGGAGTAGGGTGAATCCTAATCCAATCTGAGTGGTGTGGTGTCCTATAAAAGAGGAGAGATGGGAAAAATGGCCAGGTGACAACAAGGTTATGCAGCTTCTGCAAGCCAAGGAATGCCAAGGGCTACCAGAAGCCAGGAGAGACAAGAAAGGGGCCTTCAGAGAGAACATGGTCCTGCTGACACCCTGAATTCAGACTACTAGCTTCCAGAACTGTGAGACAATAAATTTCTGTCCTTGCTGTTGTTGTTAGCAGCCGTCCAGTTGGCCCCTGCCTCACGGCGACCCCATGCACAATGGTTTTTGGTCCTTTGTTACGGCATCTCTAGAAAACTGCTGACAAATAACTAAGTTAGTTCCTGGTACTGCCATTTACCAGCCAACAGTTTCATTTTGGCAATGTTGCCATCCTATACCGTTTGTGCAATTACTTGAACATTTTGTAAAAGTATAGTGGAAAATGAAAAAAGTAAAGTGCTGATGGTAATGATTTTCACAACTGGGGCAAAGATATGCCAAAAATAGTAAATCTGATGCTTTTGAGTGTGAGCAAGTCTGACAACTGTGTTTAATTATCAAGGAAAACAGCAAAATTTAAAACACATGCACAGAATGCTGTAAATACATTCTCAAAATTTGTGTCTAAAAGATGAGATGTAGATGGAACATATGGGTGGATCTTTACAATTATGTGCAGTAGAATAATATTATGATATACTAACTGACTTTTTTTTTGGTAATATATATTTTTTACCTGGTTTTCCTTCCCCATTCAAACTAGGCCTCTCTGGGCACCCATGCCTTGCGGTAAAATTGTTGCAGCACAGTGCAGATACCAAAAAGTTCAATCCCTGGCCTTTGAGGTACAAAATATGTTTTGGAAACTCAAGGTAGAGATAAAACTTATTGATAAAAAGCTTTTGAACTTCAAAAGCTGAAACCGTCAATAACCCAGGGCACAAACTAATGCCTTAACCACAGGCATAGAAGAATAGGTAATCAGTCAGAGCCAGTTTTTCCTTGCCTTCCTTTTTCTCAAAGATAAGATAAAACTACCCTGGGCTTGGAAGGTGGAGGGTCAGAGAAGTGAGCTTACTCATTGCCATCGAGTCCATCCCGACTCGTGGCGACCCCAAGTGTGCAGAGTAGAACTGCTCCATAAGATTTTCTTGGCTATGATCTTTTGGAAGCAGCAGGCCTTCCTCTCGAGGTGCTGCTGGCTGGATTCGAACCATCAACCTTTATTTAGGTTAGTAGTCCACCATTTGCCCCACCCAGGGATCTTCCAGTGAGTTTAGAGGCTGGGAATCTCTAGGAAAGAACCCTCTGGCCCACCTGCTGCAGATCTTGTATCTCTGTGAGGTGTGGCAGGGCCAAGAAGAGAGAGCCTGAGGCAACCTTCCTGCAGGCACAGAGCTTCATGGGAGAGCAGATGAATGTGTCTGATGCTGTCTGAGAGGGAAGAGGAATAGCTGTGAATGGAAAGAAGATTCTCTGTTTGGACATGGAGTCATGACTATGATCTTCATGGTCTGGCAATTTGATACCAGATGGGAATAAGGATGTCACAGTAAATGCCAGCAGGGACAGACCATGACAGAAGATCAGGCAAAGTCCCTGTCTGACCTATGCCTATTTCTTGGTACTCTATAAGCCCCAGGAAGGGAAAGAGTATGTGTATGGGTATGTGAGGGGAAGAGAGGAGGCTGTTGAATGGACGGAGATTGCCCTGAACTGACAGGCAGAATGTTTCTGCTGTCTGGTAGACGAGGAAGTCAAAAGAGAACTTGCGGAGAAAAAAAAATCATGTGTGTTGTAAAGGTGAGTTTCTCAGGCCTTAGATTCACACCCATTCTAACTGGGCTGAGAATCAGATCAGCTAATACTTTGCAGAGGGAAGTTCACAGTCCGCCAAGCTGTTGACAGTGATGTAGCTATTTCCAGACTGTCTTAGTTTTCTAGTGCTGCTGTAACAGAAATACCACAAGTCGGTGGCTTTACAGAACAGAAATTTATTTTCTCACAGAGTTCAGAAGCCTAGAAGTCTGAATCCAGGGCGCTGGCTCTAGAGAAATGCTCTCTGGGCTCTGGGGGAAGGTCCTTGGTTCTTTCAGCTCCTGTAGCGCTGGCTCCTCCTGTTTGTGTTCCCATGTCTCTATGTCTGTTGCTGTTGTTGTTGGGTGCAGTTGAGTCAATTCCGACTCATAGCAACCCTATGCACAACAGAACAAAACTCTGCATGATCCTACACCATGCTCACAATCGTTACTATGTTTGAGCCCGTTGTTGCAGCCACTATGTCAATCCATCTCATTGAGGGTCTTCCTCTTTTTCCTCTGATCCTCTACTTTACCAAGCATGACGTCCTTCTCCAGTGACTGGTCCCTCCTGATAACATGTCCAAAGTACATGAAATGAAGTCTCACTATCCTCGCATCCAGGAAGCATTCTTGTTGTACTTCTTCCAAGAGAGATGTTTGTTCTTCCGGCAGTCCATGGTATGTTCACCATTCTTCGCCAACACAATAATTCAAAGGCATTAATTCCTCTTCAATTTTCCTTATTCATTGTCCAGCTTTCACATGCATATGAGACGGTTGAAAATACCATGGCTTGAGTCAGGCTCACTTTAGTCCTCAAAGTGACATCTTTGCTTTTCAAAACTTGAAAGAGGTCTTTTGCAGCAGATTTGCCCAATGCAATGAGTCTTTTGATTTCTTGACTGCTGCTTCCATGGATGTTGATTGTGGATCCAAGTAAAATGAAATCCTTGATAACGTCAATCTTTTCTCCTTTTATCATGACGTTGCTTATTGGTCCAGCTGTGAGGATTTTTGTTTTCTTTATGTTGAGGTGTAATCCATACTGAAGGCTGTGGTCTTTGATCTTCATCAGTAAGTGCTTCAAGTCCTCTTAGCTTTCAACAAGAGGTTGTGTCATCTCTGTGTCTAGGCTGCTCTTTATATCACTTAGCAGGATTAGGTTTAGGACACACTCTACACTGGTATGGCCTCACTAACATAACAGAGAAAACTATTTCCAAATAGGATTACATCCATAGGTATAGGGGTTAGGACCCTAACACGTATTTTGCGGGAACACATTTCAATCCATAACATAGACTCCTTTATCAAGGGAGAAAGATGATCAGTGTTTATAGATTTTTCAAGAGCACTGAAAAGAGATTTTCCCAGCTACACAATCTCCTGCTCTATCATTTGCATAATTACTATTAGCAGATCTTTATTTCCAACATTAAAATTATTTTTTCTTTCTATATCACTTCAAGCAAACCAACATGAACAAGAATTTTGAGCTGCAAAGTTACACTGGAAAATTAAATTTGGTTGTCAATATTTAAAGTATAATTTCTTGTTAATATTTTAAATATTCATGTATACATATACAGATGTAAAATAAAATTAAACAGTTATATTTAGAGACTTTATATATTTTCTTTAAGGAGCTCTGGTGGTACAATGGTTAAGCGCTCGGCTGCTAACCGAAAGGCCAGAGATTCGAACCCACCAGCTGCTCCATGGGAAACAGGCCTGGCGATGTGCTTCTGTAAGGATTACAGCCTAGGAAACCCTATGGTGCAGTTCCACTCTGTCATATAAGGTCACTATGAGTCGGAATTCACTTGGTGGCATACAACAACATAATTTTTTTCAGCTGTCTGGATTGAATCTCTGCTCCCTGCCCCCCAAACAAAACATTTAAGTATAAAGTTCAAATTTCAGGCATTTGACTTTCCAAAACACTTTCAAGGAGAGCATTATATATTAACGTCAGGGATTGTTTTAATGGGAAAATAACTCCTACCTTCTCTTCATCCCAGACTGTCTAAATAAAAATGATCAAGCTACTGAGGTTTCCGATAGTTTATTTTTATTGTGGTTATTGGCCTGTCCAGTTGCAGCATGACCATTAGAAAATCGATAAATTCACTGGAGTCAGTTTGTTTATTGCCTTGAGGAGATGGCATGGTAGATTGGAAATAGCATGGATTTTGAGTCTAAACGTCTGGGTTTGCCTTCAGTACTTTGTCAGCTTTGTGGTTTCATCTTTGTCTTTCTATATACGTTAAAATATTTAAAAACCTGTATTAAAATTATATATTTTAAAAGCTTTTTAAGGTGTGAAATATATTATACATAGAAAAGGGTATAAAACCTATACAATTTAAAGAATATTCCTAAGATAAACATCCATGTTAATGTGCTTTTGAAGCACCCTGGGATCCTCGTAAAATGCAGATTCTGATTCAGTAGGTTGGAGGAATAGCCTGAGACTTTGCATTTCTAACAAGCTCCCAGGTATGTAGAGCCGTGTGCCGGTTCTAGGACCACACACTGAGTAGCATGATCTTAGAAGGCTCCTGTGTGTTTTTCCCTAATTTTATCCCCCTACCTTCCCACAAGAGGTAGTCACTGTCCCCAGTTTGGGGTCGATCATTCCTTGCCTTTTTTTAAAAAATAGTTTTACCATCTGTAAATGCATTTCTAAACATCTATTGTTTTGCTTATTTTTTAGTTTTATACAGACGGAGTTACATTGTGTGTATTCTTCTGTGACTTGCTTATTTCACCCCACCTCATGTTTTAGAGACACATTCATGTTGCTGCATGGGCCTGTAGTCTTTTATTTTTGCTGCTGTTTAGTTTCCATTGTATGATAAGCATTATTTTATTCATAAAATATTTTATTCATAAAGTATTTCTAATGCTGATGGACATTTGTATTGCCTCCATTTCTTTTTTTTTTTTGCTATGACAAACAAGGCTGTTATAAGCATTTCTGGTACATGTTTCATAATGCAAATGTGCAAGAATTTTTCTAGGTTATATATCTACTAATGAAACTACTGGATCATAGTGTATATCCATGTTCAACTTTTTAACTTGATGCCAAATTGTTGTCAAAAAGAGTTGGTCTAAATTGCACACCACCATTCCACATCCTTGCTAACACTTGGATTGTCTGACTTTTAATTTTTGCTAATTTGGTGGGTATACAAATATGTCTCGTGAATTTAATTTTCATTTCCCTAATTACCAATGAGGCTTTCATATGTGTATTAGTCAACCAGGTACTGCATGTCTTCTTAGTAGCTGTGAGAATTTGGATGAATTTGCTTAACTCCTTGATTCTTCTTTTCTTCCTCTGAAAGGAGGATAACAATATTCATCTCATAAGACATTGACCTCTAGAGGGAAGAACCTATGCCATCATCAGAATGACTTTTTTTTTATTTAGCTTATTTTTAAAACCAAAATAAACCTGTTGCCATCAAGTCGATTCTGACTCATAGCGACCCTATAGGACAGAGTAGAACTGCCTGATAGGGTTTCCAAGGAGTGGCTGGTGGATTTGAACTGCCGACCTTTTGGTTAGCAGCCAAGCTCTTAACCACTTATTTTTAGATATTATTTTATTGATCTTGGGGATAGGTCACTGGGGGATCATTGCCCCATCTCCGAATGATGCAGGGATCAGTGGAGAGATGAGGGAAGCACAACTAAGGCAAAGTCAGGTGCACCACCACCCTATGTCCCATCTCCACCTTAGGAAACACGGTGCTCCTGTTAATGTTGGCTCTCCCCTTAATGCTCATTTTCATGTTGATCACACACAATGGTGAAGGAGGATCAGGGAAGAGTATATACCGTAATTTTCTCATTTCTTGGCCTTTGCCATGCTTTTTCCTTTGCTAGGAACACTATCCCAGGTGAACACTCTCCTGTGAGCTCTGGAAGGAGAGGAATTGCAAACTTTGTTCACTCTTGTATTTAGAACTGGATTGAGGCATGTGGTTCATTGCTTCTCAAACTTTAACATTCACAGAAATCACTGGGGATCTTGCTAAAATGAAGATTCTGATTCAGTAGGTCTGGGGTGGGACTCTAGATTCTACATTTCTAAAAAGTCAAAAGCTCTCAGGTGATTCTATGCTGCTAGTCTGAAGAAGACAAGGATATAGATGCCCATTCATTTGTTTATTGAACACATATTTATTGAGTACCTACCATATGCCAGGCCCTGTCCTAGGCATTGAGGATACAGGAGTGAATGGGCAGGATAATAATTTGGCACTTGTTATTGATTGAATTGTATCCCCCCAAAAGATATATTGAAGTCCTACCCCTGTACCTGTGAATGTGACCTTGTTTGGGGAAATAAGGTCTTTGAAGATATTATCAGTTAAGTCTTACCAGAGTCTGGTGGTCCTAGTCCTAATCCCCTCTTAAAAAAACAAACCAAACCTGTTGCCATCGAGTCAATTCTGACTCACAGCAATCCTATAGGACAGAGTAGAACTGCCCCATAGGGTTTCCCAAGAGTGGCTGGTGGATTCGAACTGCTGACTTTTTGGTTAGCAGCTGAGGTCTTAAACACTGCACCATCAGGGCCCCAATCCCCTTAGTGGTGTCTCATAAGGGAGAGAACAGACATGGAAAGAGAGTCACATACAGGAGGAAGACAACGTGTAAGGATCTGTTCATAAGCCAGAAGATGAAAGAAATAACAAAGGATCTTCCCCTAGAGCTGGCAAAGAGAGAGCATAGTCCTGCAGATGTCCTGAATTCAGACTTCTAGCCTCCAGAACTGTGAGAATACATTTCTGTTCTTTAAAGCCACCTACTTTGTGGTATTTTGTTATGGCAACCCTCGGAGACTGAAATAAATCAGAAATAAGGTGAAAATCGAAAATCTACAAACATCTGTTCAACATTTATATAGTTGGAATGGATAGCAACTGATAGTCTATTATTAAAAATTGTACAATAGGGCCACATCATATGCACAGTTAACTTTTATGTTTTCTTCTGACTTTCATGTTTTCAAAATGCTTCCCTGTTGTATGGTTTCTTATTCTCTTTTCAAGAGTGTATGTGTTTATGTGTGTCCCACTTCTTGGATGATACATGATAGGGTTTAAACTTAGATAAGGTCACGTTTAGTAAATAGCAATATGTTGTGCATTATTTAGTTTTAGAATACAAACTGTGACCTCCAGCTTCAGGCAGCTGTCAACTAGCTGGTCTCAGAGTTCGTGTAATGCTGCTTGTAGTGGCACCATGCAACTTGATGTGTCATTCAAAAAATGCTCAACAGAGATAGGTTGGCATAGGCAAGGAACATTTTAGAATTTCCACCCACGGAAATAGTCCACCTCATTTATGTAGAAACAGGAGTTAAGCAGCATCTTATTTCTTATTTGTTCCAGTGATGTTTTAACACACGTTATGAATTACACCTCAAAATAAAGAAAACAAAAATCCTCACAACTGGACCAATAAGCAACATCATGATAAATGGAGAAAAGATTGAAGTTGTCAAGGATTTCCTATTACTTGGATTCATAGTCAACACCCATGGAAGCAGCAGTCAAGAAATCAAAAGATGCGTTGCAGTGGGCAAATCTGCTGCAAAAGACCTCTTTAAGGTGTTAAAAAGCAAAGATGTCACCTTGAAGACTAAAGTGCGCCTGATCGAAGCCATGGTATTTTCAGTTGCCTTATATGCATGTGAAAAGTGGATGAGGAATAAGGAAGACTGAAGAATTGATGCCTTTGAATTGTAGTGTTGGCAAGAATATTGAATATACCATGGACTGCCAAAAGAACCAACAAATCTGTCTTGAAAGTACAACCAGATTGCTCCTTAGAAGCAAGGATGGCGAGACTATGTCTCACATACTTTGGACATGTTATCAGGAGGGATCAGTCTCTGGAGGATATCATGCTTCGTAAAGCAGAAGGTCGTCAAAAAACAGGAAGACCCTCAACAAGATGAATTGACACAGTGGCTGCAACAATGAGCTCAAGCATAACAAGGATTGTGAGGATGATGCAGGACTGGGCAGTGTTTTGTTCTGTTGTACGTAGGGTCGCTCTGAGTTGGAACCAACTCATTGGCACCTAACAACAACTGCTTGATGATCTGATCAGCTGCCTAATTGGTTGGTGACAGAGGAAACTATGTGTTCACTAAATCTCATTTCTTTTTTCTCTCTCTGGGCACAAAAGGAGACTACATTTCCCAGTCTTCTTTGCAGTTAAGTTGAGGCCACGGGACTGATTTCAGGCCAATGGCATGTGGACTGAAGTGATGCGAGCCAACCTTGGGCTAGGTCATTAAAAACACTCTATGTGACCGTCTTGATCACATCCACCACCATGAAGATCTTGGAAGGCACAAATTGAGAGGGTGACATTATAAGATCAAAGGAACCCAGACTGAGTTACTGGATGGGCAAGAGTTTTTCCCTGGAGAGTATCCTGATCTATCTCAAATTTTAGCATAAATGAAAACCTTAGTGGTGTCAAAGCTACTGACATTTTGGGGTTTTTTGTTACTGCAGCATAAGCTATCTTATCCTGACTAATACATGTTCTGACTGTTAATCAAGCTAGGGCCTACCACCGTGTGTTGCACCTAATGGGTACATATATATTTTTTCAGGTGAATTAATTAGATTAATTTTTACTGTCTTTTTCCGTACACTTCCTGAACTCAATTGCAGGCATGTGATAAAAATATAGTTTATAAGTTAGAGAAATGGGGAACATAGGAAGAATTTAACAAATATTTGCTGAATGAATGGAGACAAAAGTAAGAAGTTTTCACACTCAGCTTCTGGGAAAGGATTTCTTTTTAAATTATTCATTTTTAAATAAAGCATTGAAATTAAACATACTCATTAAATTTTTTTGAAAAATTTTTGAGAAAAGTAGAAAAACATTTTTTCCATCATGCTACCTCTCTAATACAACCATCCTTCACTTTTTTTGTGTGTGTGTTTTTCCCAGTTTTTTTGCTACGTATTTTATTACATCATTGTAATCACTCTTTAGATGTTCTGGTCTGCTGTTTTCATTTAATATTTGCAATAAATATTTTTCACATTATTACATAGACTTCATAAACATAATTTTTAACGTTTATAGGAGATGAACAATTTAACTTTTTTCCTCCTTTGAACGTTTAGTTTGTTTTCAATTTTTTTATTTAAAAAATGATGTTGTGATAAACCTGTTTGTGTGGTTAAGATTTTCTCTGTTTAGAATTATTTCCTTAAGGTAGATCTGAAAAAACAAACAAAACAAAACAAAAACAGCCTTTTTAATGATCCAAAAATCTCAAGCTGAAGCCAACTCAGCTCAGCTTAGTTGTGTCAGTTTAAGAGGATGTCTTCCAGTCCCAGTGTTCAACCTGGAATTACGTCTTCAAGTTCAGCTTCTTTATTTGTGTGATTATCTAAAACACATATCCACCACATGACATGTACATTTAATGATACGCAGGCCCAGTACAAAAAAGTGTTTTTAATCAGTCTCCCAGTGCACAGTATCTTATACAATACTGTAACTGTCCAAATATCATATACACACACACAAACATCCTTGAGAATTACAAGACATGTACATACATCTGTCTGAAAAATAGATGTACAGGGAAGGATCTCTCTTGATATTTTTTTCTCTAAATTTTATTTATTTTGTTGTTGAGAATACTGTATTTTTATGAAAATAAAGCACACCTTCAGTGTTTGTTTGCTGGCCTTGCCCCCCCACCCCATGAGGCACCCTCACAAGTGCTGCAATGCCAATCCCCTTTCACATGTTGCTGTAAAAAAAGAAAGAAAATTAGCATAGTGCACTTATGAAAGTACTCGCGGGCAGGCACAGGAGGGTACGGCTGGCAAACAAATGTAGAAGGCACATGTTATTTGGGTAAAAATATGCTATACATAGCAAAACATACAATTCAACAGTTTCTACATGTACAATTTAGTGACACTGATACATTCTTCAAGTTGTGCAACCATTCTCACCCTCCTTTTCTGAGTTGTTCTTCCTTCATTAACATAAACTCACTGCCCCGTGAGGTGCCTATCTAATCTTTCTCATTGCTGTTGTCAATTTGATCCCATACAGATAGTTCTTAAAAGAGCATAGTGCCCAAGGCAGACCTTTTTTATCAGTTAAGCTACACTATTGTTTGGTTTTAAGATGACTTCAGGGGATATTTTTGGTTTAAGGTTTAAAGATTATCTCAGGACAATAGTTTCAGAGGCTCATCCACACTTCATGGCTCCAGAAAGTCTAGATTCCATGAAAATTTGAAATTCCATTCTACATTTTCTCCCTTTTGATCAGGATCCTTCTATGGAATCTTGGATCAAAATATTCAGTAGTGGTAGCTGGCCACCATCTAGTTCTTCTGGTCTGTTGGCAAAAGAGGTAGTTGATCATGGAGGCAATAGCCTCACATTCCATATCCTCCTCCTATTCCTGGCTCTCCTTCTTCCTCTGATGCTCCAAGTGAATAGAGACCAATTGTTGTGCCTTGGATGGCTGCTTGCAAGCTTTTAGGAACCCAGGCAATGAACTAGGAGAACAGAAGCACTAAACATGTTACTAGGCCAATTAACTCGGGTGTTCCATGAAACCTTGACCTTAAACCTTCAAATCAAGAAACCAAATCCATGAGGTGTTTGGTTGTACATAAGCAGCCTCAGCAGCTACTCTTTTTTTTTCTTCTTCACTGTAAATATATCTATTGCACAACTTTCGCCAATTCAGATTTTTACAGGTGTACAACTTATTGACAGCAATTATAATAATCAGCTGTGCAACCCTACCCTTAACATGATTTTGGGTCTGTTTTGATTTTAACGGGACAGCTCAGCAAAATGCAGCTGCAATAAGAGATGACGACACCTCTATCTTCGTCATCTTTCTTTCTGGAATAGGAAGAAAGAACTCAACCACTTGTCCCTCCCACCCCCCTTTAGTAAATCAGTAGCAAAATAGAAACAACTGTGCTGCCCCTTGGCTAATGTTTCTTGGAAATTATGATGAACTTTCAATAAAGACTTAATAAAGCTGCCAATAAAGACTATGGCTGTGATGGAATTGACATATCCTTGGTCTTGATGTGGCTGCTCTGATGTTTAATATTCACTCACTCACTAATTGTATGACTTTAGGTTATTAACTTATTTCTACTGAGTATCCTTCATTTGTAAAATGGGGATCATTGTAACAATGGCTGCTTCACAATATCGTGGTGAGAATTCAATGTGGTAATGGATAAGAAGATATTTATAAACTGTAATGCTCTGTACAAAGTATGGCATTTGCTGTTTCTCCCTTACTGCATCTATCTCCTTCAAAACCAGGGCTGCTATCCTGGTGAGGTCAATACATAATGTGTTTTGGAAGGTGCTACAACTCCTCACTCCTACAACTACCTTGCAGGGCTCAATGGGGGAAGATGTTGATCTGGAACTTCCTTGGCAGGACATCCTTTACCTCCTTGTTGTGGAGGCTATAGATGAAAGGGTTGAGCATGGGAATTATGATGGTGTAGAAGACAGATACTACTTGGCCATTGGTATCATTAATGGATCCATGGGGCTGGACATAGGTGAAAACCACGGTGCCGTAGAAAATGGCAATGGCCAGGAAATGGGAGGCACATGTGGAGAGGGCTTTCTCCCGCCCAGCTGCTAAGCCCATCCTCCCAATGGCTGCCAAAATCAAGCTGTAGGAGGTGAGGATGATTGCAGCAGGCAGCTGGGTAAGCAGTGCAGAGAAGATATAGAGGATGACTCCTGTTGTGGCTGTGCTGGCACAAGCTAGGTGTAGAAGGGGTGGGATGTCACAGAAGTAGTGTGTTATCTGGTTGGGCCCACAGAAAGGCAGGGCAAAGACATTCCCAGTCTGAATAGTGGAGTTGGCTCCACCGAATGCATAGGAAGCAGCCACCAGCTGGAGACAAGTCCCTTTGGTCATAACTGAACCATAATGGAGGGGTCAGCAGATGGCCATGAAGCAGTCATAGGCCACAGAGGCCAGAATGAAGCTCTCAGTGGTCCCATTACCACAAAGAAGGTCAGCTGTATCACACAACCTCCAAAAGAGATGGATTGTCAGAGGCCAGAAAGTTGAATAAGAGCTTGAGTGTGACCACAGAGGAGTAACAAATATCAAGAAAAGAAAGGACACTGAGGAAGAAATACATGGGGCTATGGAGACGGGAGTCTATGAAGATGAGGGTCATCATTCCCAGGTTGCCCACTCCTGTTATGGCATAGATGAGCAGGGAGACTCCAAAGAGAAGCTCCTGTAGTTCTGGATAATTGGAGAAGCCCAGCAAGATGAAATGGGTAACTGAGGTGTGGTTGCCACTGGCAAGGGCTTGCTCTCCAAGTGTCATCTGCAGAGATGACAATTGATAATCACTCAAACAGTGTCACATGAGCATGTATACCACTGTGCAAGGTACAATGAGAGAGAACACCAAGCAAGTATAAGAGAACACCAAGCAAGCAAGTACAATGAGAGAGAACACCAAGTAAGCATAAGAGAACACCAAGCAAGTACAATGAGAGAGAACACCAAGCAAGTATAAGCCTCCTTTTACAAGAAGCTAATGGGAAGCCTCATGCCACAGTGGAAAGGACTCTGAAGACAGACCTGAATCTTAATTCCGACAGTGGCGCTAACTAGCTGTGCAACCTTGGAGCCTTACTTTCTTAATCTGTGACATGAAGAAAATATACCTACTTCTCTGGGTGGTTGCATGGTCTAAATGAGAAAATGAATGTAAAATATCTGAATGTCTGGGACATAGTAGGTGATTAATAAATGTGAGGTGTCTTCCCAAGCTCTTGTGCCTCTCTCTCTATATTTATAACTCTATTTGGCAATTATTTCATTCTGTCTTTTTTATCAAGATATAATTCACTTACCATTTTAAAGTGTAAAATTCAGTGGTTTTTAGTATATTCACAAGGCTGTGCAACCATCCACACTAATTCCAGAACATTTGTGTCATCCCAGAAAGACACCTCATAACCATTAGCAGTCATCCCCACTCCCCCTCCGGCCACTGGCAACCACTAATCTAATTATTGTCTCTATGGATTTGCCTATTTGGGACATCTCATATAAATGAAATCATACAATATGTGGCTTTGGTGTCTGGCTTCTTTCACTTAGCATAATGTTTTCAAGGTTCATCCATGTTTTAGCAGGTATCAGTCAGTATTCATTCTGTCTTGTATTTAAACACCCTTCAGGGCATCCCTTCTTCTATATCATAACCATCTTGTATCTGTGGATTCTCACCAGGGAGACCATCGGTTTGGAAATGGTGTTTTCGAGTTCTCTTGACTGACCTCCAGGATTTTTATGCATGTGAGAACTGGAAACACCCAAAATCCTTCCCTTCTATCCCACTCTTCTCTGCTCCTCTGCCCTCTCCTCAGGAACCCTTGTGGTGCGATACAGTTAAATGCTCGGCTGCTAACCGAGAGATTGGTGGTTTGAACTCACACAGTAGCTTCATGAGAGAAAGACCTGGTGATCTGCTTCCTTCTGTAAAGATTACAGCCTAGGAAACCCTATGGGGTGGTTCTACCCTGTCACGTGGGGTTGCTATGAGTTGGAATTGGGTTACATCCTCAAAACCAGCACTAGGAAAACATCACTAACCTCTTCACCCAAGTCAAACAGGTTTATGTTGAGGCCAAGGAGGACATGCGGTTTCACTCTGCAGAACATAGAAGAACAGGCTCACCTTGGTTCCCACCTTTGTAACAGGTACAGGATATGGCAGAGTGAGCACTGGACTGAGATGATGGAGACCTGTTTTTCTAGTTCTGCATCTGTTACCTATTAGCTCTGTTACTTTGGGCAATTCTCCTTTTTCAGATCCTCACATTTCTCATTAGCAAAGTGAAAATTTGGTTTGGAATATCTCTGAGGTCACACCTAGTCCTAACAGTCTGCCTGTGAGTGCATTATCCCTGAGCTTGTTGCCTGGGTATGGGTCCTTATGCCAGTGTGAACCTAGGGACCACAAAAGAATACATGTGAACTTGTCTAGAAAAAGGCTACTCTATACCTGATTGTAACGGGTGATTTTAGGAGGGTCTGCCCAGCTGACAAGGATCTTTTTATGTACCTTAGCCACTCACAGCAGTGATCCCTGGCAGATATTTTGTATTTAGAAAAGTGAGTTCTAAGAAACCTGTTAACATAAATGAGTGGACAGGAATGTAAAGAGTTTTGTTATGGTAATGTCATTCAATTCATTGAGCTCCTTTTTAGTTAATGCCTAGAATCTAATGACGATGTATCATCAAAATTATTTTTAATGCTCCATCATCTGTCAACTTGAAAAAGTGTTCTTTCAATTTTGTTGAGATTTCCATCTGATTTAAAAAGGATTTTTATGGGTAGTCATTAAAGTCATTTCCTTTTTCAACACCTAGTTATCAAATTGTCTCTTTGTGTTGTACCCTGGAAGTTCCTATATGATAGTGAAATGCCTTATAGTAAGATGGATAGAAGCGTGCATTTTTCAAAAGTGAAAGAAGGACAATTGTCAACAAGGAAATGAAAAAGGAATACAGCACTTCCATCACAGATGTGTTCTCAAGGAGATCAGTTCCGTAAAAGAGTAGATATGGACATTGAAGTTCTAGAAATTGCTTCCCTTAAAACTGCCATGCCTATAAACACCTTGAAAAGAGTCCTATCACATGATTCAGTATTAAAGTTTAACCTGGTAAAGTCAACTTCCTGCCCTATGCTGCAGTTTCTTCACCTGGATGCCCCTTATGACTCTTATGTTTACTGTCTAACTTTGCTAGGGGCTTAGTTCTTGCCAAATACAAATGTCCTTGAGTCTCTGATCTAAAACGAATATTAATACTTTCATTTTTCTCTGATAGTATGACATCTCAACCCCCTAGACACACATATACAGAGTCACACTCATCACCATTTTCAAGCTGAGCTCCTAGATTCTGCTCTGCAGCAAATGAGGTTTCTTGCCCCCCTCCCTCCATTTTCCCATGGTTCAAAACTGTGTTCCCTCCTAATTCTCTACCATCCGGATTCTAACTGCCAGGTGGCCATTTGATCCTTTCAAAAGCTCACTTATTAATAATTCTCAATTGTGATGACTTCGGCCAACAGTCTTACATATGTATTCTGAGGTTCTCACTTTGCAAAGAACCTCCAGGGCTCCCCCAGAAATCCTACGAAGTCATTCCTCAGCCCTTCCAGTCAGTCTTCCCTTTTCCAACAGAATTCTCTTTTTGTGTGTACTCTGGCAGTTGAGTTATAGTACTCACACAGCTGTATTTAAAATTCTTTAACAAGGTTTTGCTAATGTTTCTAAGTTTTTCTTTCCCGTCATTGGGCTGTTTTGCTTCCCTATCACATTATAACTTCTGAAAGCAGAGACTGTTTTATCTGAAGTAAACAGCAAGTATTTGAACAACTATGGTTGTTCAAAAGTATTTGAACAACTCCGTTTGTTCAAAAGTATTTGAGCAATTAAGGTTGTTCAAAATATTTGAGCAATTAAGTTTGCTCAAAAGTATTTAAACAATTACAGTTGTTCCAAAGTATTTGAGCAATTGTAGTTGTTCAAAATAGTGTAAGGCATGGCTTCAGCCCTTTAAGATTGTAAAACAGGGAAGTTGAGTGGTACTGATTGCAGTAGGAACCCATTGAAGGAAGGGTGATTAGTGATCTGAGAAGGCTTCTGGAAGAGAAGGCACCCAGGGCTGGGCCTTGAAGAATGAGAAAGTTGTGTCTAGGTGGAGGAGAAAGGGAAGTACAATGACCTGGAAATGGGGATTAATCTCTTCAGTAAACGTTTACTAGGCAGCAAGGTGCATTGGAAAGAGTCAGGAAACCTGATTGAGTTACTCAACCTCTCCGAGCCACAGTTTCCTCAGTTCCTGTGAGGACTGCAAGACAGTGTGTCTGAATGTACTTGGCACTGTTCCCAGCACAGGGTTGGACTTGATAAACATTAACTTCCACCCCACTGCAAGTTACATTATGAACACACCATGAATGGGGAGCTAGAAGAGATTTCTCAGGACTGCTGAATGTGATGGGATCTCAGGAAATACTTAAAGACTGACAAGCTAAAGGAGGGAGAGGGTGGCTGGAGATTTTGGGGGAGGAGAAGAAGAGAACAGGCAACCTCAGCTTTCTGAATCGGCTCTGCTAGAACTTGGTAGAATTTCTGAGACACAAATACCAACCTTCACAGACCGGGTTCCCCAGCCTTATACTCCCATAGTGGGGACTCAAAGTCCTCTCAGCCCAGCCACATCGGGCAGTTCTGGGACTCACTGTCACTCCAGCCTGTCTTTTAGATGCTCTTCCCTTGAGCTGTGAGTGAGGTGGCTCTGCATGCAGACCTGATGACAAGGCACACAGCACAGGCAAACAGAATGTCACACTCAGGATTGAAGCTGTGGCTGCATCCTAGCCCTGCCCAGGGTTTATAAGGCTAGCCTTGGTGGTTTCAGGGGCTCATCACTCTGGGGGAAGTTCTTGAAACAGACCCACCCCCAAATCCCTCCCGGGGTCCTGGAGGGTTCAGGCTTCATGGAAGAAGGGATTACCTCCTCTAGATTTTGATCACTTAATTTAGTCTTGAGGTACAGGGAAATTAGCATCTCCTTGAGAAACTGGAGGTTGGAATTTCTTTCTTCCTCCCTCATTTCTGAAGTCTGGATGAAGAAAAGTGTCTTGCCCCTTGGGAGCTTCCAGAAATCTGGGGGACAATTTACCCAGTTACTTGGACTAAATGACCCAAGGAGTCTTCTTTGCTGGATATTGGAAGCTTGAACTAGGTCCTAATACCGACCAAACAAATTGGTGACACTGAGGAGCTCAGAGTTTGGTGAGGAGCGGAGTCTGGGTCGAGGTCCAGGGAGGGGATGAGTTTCTTTTCTTGTAATCTTTCATCACTGTTGTCAAAGCTGTGTTCCAGCAGTACTGGAGCACCGAGGGGAGTTCTGGGGCTCAGTGGGGCAGAGATTCCTTGCCTGACCCTATCTAGGAAGCGCTCCTGGCTTCGGCTGCCACAGAATCATCTGAGGAAGCACTGGGGCCTTGTTAACAGAATGGACAGTTTATTTATATTAACAATTTTTAAAAATCATATTTTCAGAAATGAAGCTAACTTCTCAGCAAAGGAAATGCCAGTGGGCATAAGAACGAGCCTGGGGATTTGTTAATGGAGTGAGCGTGCACACTGATCATCTCCCTGTTGTCCTCTTTCCCTCCGTTTCTTCCTCTGACTGCTTTGCGGGTGGGGAGCCGGCTTCCTCCCTATCCATTTGTCAGCTGACACTGCCCTCCAGAGACTGTGTCATGCTGGGCTCAGCTGAGGCTACTGGAGTGGGGGTTGTTATGGCTCTGTGAATCACAGATTGTTAGAGCTGAAGAGAATTACAGACCATCTAGTGGGCGTTCTGCTGAGCTGTGATGATATTAACAGTGCCTCTGAGTCAGGGATGGGTTACCCAACGGCAAGATCAAGCACATGCTTAGGGCATCAGCAAAGTAGAGACATCAACGTTAAAAACAAAACAAAAAAACGCTTTTTGGCATTAAAAAAGATGCACCAAGAAATGATAGGGCATTGGGATTTGCTTCTAAATTATCCTAGTAATGGTAGGGGAGAGGGTGAGGGTAGAGATGAAGCAATAATTGGCCATAAATAATTGCTGAGGTTGTCTATTACATGTATATCTGCATACTGTGACAATACTTTTAAAAAGCTTTGACGCATCCCAGAAAAATCAAAATTTTATTGCAATTCCTTATATTTAGTTTACCGTATTGGGTTAAAGTTGAGTGGTGGGCATCATAATTTTCAGTGTTTATCGTACAGGAAGCACTACTTATGGTCAAAGAAACAGCATGGCTTATCCAGGGTCATGCAGCTAATCAGTTCTAGTCTCAAAACTTAACCCATGTCTCTTGGATCCCAGTTTACAAAATTTACACAATGCGTTTGTCCTCTCCAATGATGCCTGGTCAATAATTTGGGATCAAAGAGCATACAGAACTTTCTATCTTGCCCTAATAAGATGCTTCAATACTTTACCACTTTACTTTTTTAGGGGAAAATTTTAAAATATTAAAAACAGAGATTAATGTAACTAATACCTATACGTGCATCACTCTGACTAAATAAATGTGAATGTTTTTGTTATATATACTTTAGATATATATGTATTTTTAATCAGAGAAATAAAACATTGAAGGTCATTGAAATCCTTGTTGTATTCTACCCCAGTACCATACCTCTCCTTTCCTAGAGATAATCATTATCAGTTTGGCTTATATCCTTCATTCTGTGAAAGCATAATTAAAAAAAAAACTTAAAACTGTGACTCTCACAAGACTATAACAGGAATATATATCAAAGAGTTTATGAGCTCTGGTGGTGCAGTGGTTAAGAGTTACAGCTGCTAACCAAAGGTCAGCAGTGAGTCCACCAGCTGCTCCTCGGAAACCCTATGGGGCAGTTGTATTCTGTCCTATACGGTCTCTGTGGGTTGGAATCGACTTGATGACCATGGATTATGCAACTTATCAATGAGGGAAATAAAATGTTAAGACTGGTTCAAAGAGCCTTTAAATGGATAGGTATTTACAGGCAAGTTAATAAAGGAAAGTTAGAGTAAGATTGAAGGTCCCTGGGTGGTGCAAGTGGTTTGAGATCAGCTGCTAACCTAAAGGTTGGTGGTTCGAACTCACCCAGAGGTTCCTTGGGAGAAAGGCCTGGTGATCTGCTTCTGTAAAGATTACAGCCAAAAAAACCCTACAGAGCAGTTCTAATCTGTAACGTGGGGTCACTAGGAGTTGGAATGAACTTGACAGCAATGGTTTTATTTTTGGTTAGAGTGAGAATGCTAGAGTAAGGAAATGTGAGGA
The DNA here is from genome assembly GCF_000243295.1 of Trichechus manatus latirostris. NCBI lineage: Eukaryota > Metazoa > Chordata > Mammalia > Sirenia > Trichechidae > Trichechus > Trichechus manatus. The sequence goes on from NW_004444172.1 coordinate 2,883,279, forward strand.
TATGGCAAATTCAGTGAAAAGTGAGAGGAGAATAAGGCTTCGTTCTCAGCAGGTGTTTATAAGCAAAAACCTGCTTAATTAAATGGAATTGTTCTTTAGATGGATGTATTAAATTTGTCCAGCTACACATAAAAGAAAACTCAAGCAAAGTACCTTAAGCTATAAGAATATTTATTATTTTTTTAACAAGAAGTTTGGTGGCAGACTTCTTTTAATCGATGAGGAAACACCTTCCTCAGAAGACAGCTAGCTGATTTCTCCTTAAAGCTTATTGGCCAGAAGTAGATCACATAGTCCAAAGGTAACTTCGAAAGAGAGCAAACGTGGCTTATTAAGTCTCTGTAATTTGAGGCAGGCAATGGGAAAGGGGGAGAGAATGGTGGTTGGGTCAGCAACAGTGGGCTTAGGTTGGTAGAAGAGACAGGAATGGGTGCCTCTCCCACTGATGCCAATGAAGGGTCAAAAAATGTGCCCTGGATGTATTTGGTGTCTATATTTAAACTGCTTTCACTAAGAAGAAAATATGGAAATCTCTCTTATCCCACCTCGAATATCTTCTCTCTTCAGCACATGTTCAAATCCTACTTACTTAGAAATACCTACTGTTCACTCATTCATGCATATGTGCAGGCTTTCATTTATTTATTAATTCATTTGATAGATATTAATTCAGTACCTACCACGTACAAGGAACTGTGCTAAGTCCTTTGTCTATCATATGATTTTTGTTATCAAGGCAGTTACAGCCTGGTAGAAGAGATAAGACAAGTACCTCAATGATTACATAATGAACAGCAGAAAGGTTTAAGTGGCCTAAAAGTGGTACTTAAAATGCTCTGAAGGGTCACAGAATGGAGAAGCTATTTCTGGCTGGTGTATTTAGGGAAGATTTTAGGGCGGCAGGGTTTGTATTTATGCAGGTCAAAGACAGGGAGAGATGGAGAAGAAAGGCAGTTACCATTGGATGAAACAGCAAGAACAGGCACAGAGGAGGAAATGCTGGCTTGGATGAAGCAATTCTGGTCATCTTGATCTTCCCTTTTGCCAAGGTCCTATTTCATTTTTTGTTGGGGCCACACATAGGTCGATAATCACATACATTTTATGTGCATATGTTAATCTTTTTTTCCTTCTATTCAGACTACAGCATCTACAGAGATCGTTGTGTCTGCTTATCACAGGTTCTCAATTAAGATTTGATGAGTTTATTACTAATACCATTTATTATTATTTACGATCTAATGTTGAATATTTTGCAAATAAAAACATGCAGCGGATGTGTTTGGGATACCTACGTAGCCCATTTCTCTGGCAACTGCTCCTTCATTTCAGTTGGGGGCCATGTTTGTACCATGTGATTGCACCCTCCCTGGACACATCTTGTTGGATCAAGAATGGACATCTTCAAGCTGGTCTTCCCCAGGAAACTGAGGAATAAAGGCAGTTTTAGGGGGTTGAGTTTAGAAGACCATAGAATCAGGCTGGCATCTGGCACCATGACAGCTGAGCGATGTGTAAGCTGAATTAATGAGGAGCAGAAGTCATGACTAGACAGAGGGGCCGCTCTGCAGAGAGGAGATTGGGACAGGCACACAAGGAGAATCAGAGATAAGAGATCATCCAACCTCAGTAAGCAATAGAGGCAGGGAGGCTCCACTCCTGACACCTTTCCAAATATCAGCTCCAGATCCCAGAGGCCTATGTGCTTAGCATCTGCAAGAGTGCTGTGTATTTTCAGTACATAATATCTTTATTTGACCTAACTGGAATAGATTTCTCTTTGTTGCATCAAAAAAAAATCCTTGGCTAGAGCAAAGCATAACACAAAATAAGACATTAACAGAAAAAACACGCCTGGAATCATCTATAAGAGTGGTTTTTTGCCTTTCAAAACCACAAAGGAAACCACCCTCCCATTATTTTCATGAACCCCGTATATTGAAATATGTGTCACAAGGGTGCTGAATCAATACAATGCTGAAGAGCACAAGTTGCAAAACATACATATATATGAACAAAAATCAGAATTACTACAAGCAGTTTATTTCAACTAAAACCAAAGGAATTTTTTAATTAGCCTATGTTGCTTTACCCAAGTGTTATTTCCATCGGCCTTTGGAAATATTAATAATAACTCTGAGATAGCTCTATTACCATCTTCATGGATCTCTAGGAGTTCCAAGAGCCCGTTTGGGGGGGTACTGGTCTAAAGGAAGAAGAAATAGGTACCTGGAGCTATTTACAGAGGACTATGGGAGCTCACTAATTTAACACTTGCAATTTCACCACCTTGAAGATTCAGCAGAGATAAAACTTGCAATTTTGCTGAGATAGGAATTTGAACCACCTGCCCTGCCCAACTGGTGTTTGGAGTGAGTCACTTTCCTAGTGCGTGAATTTAGCTGACCCTCCCAGCATTTGCATCTCAGCATGCTTTTGTTGAATATGTATTTCACAGGGAAATTATATGCTATAGTAACACCTACAAAATTGAGGATCGGATAAAGTCTCAGAAATATCACTCAATAACACAGAAAGTCTAGCCTAGTATGTATTTTCCAAATGTCAGTCATGATTTTTGCCAAATTTACAAGCTACCTGTAATAGTTACTTAATATTTAAATCAACTCACTTAAAAATGAAATAAATCTAACCTTACCTTAAGAAACCCTAAAATTCATAGATGTAATGTAACAGTTTTATTTTTAATGCATATTAAAATAAATATATAACTATCAAGATAAATTTATTAACTTATGTTTCACATAAAACCATCTTGTCTACCCCAGTGATATAAGTGCCACATTTTGGGACACACTAACATGGCCTCGGAAACCACTTGAACCAGGTTTAAATTTTGGTTCTAATATTTATTATGGATAAATTACATAATGTCTCTGACTCCCAGGTTCCTCATCTGTAACATGGGGTTGAAAATCTCCACCTCACAAGAAATGTTGAGACAACCAAACGAGATATAGCATGTATCGTATGTAAATTTGTGCCGTGCCTGGTATGTAAGAAGCTCCCAGTGAATGACAGCTTATGTTGACTATGGATTGCAATTTAGATTCAATGAAATTGCTGAATATAGCTTTGTTTTTCTGGAAAGAAAGACAAAAAGAGTAACCAATTTGATTCCATCTTAGTATAGATTTTCCTTGCGGAGCTAAATGCAGGCATCTCCAAGGAGGCGACCATAATCCACTGAGCAGCCTGCTGAGGAGAGGGGATTGAAAAGAAGAGGAAAAAGGTGAATCCAAGGTAGAACTGGAACAAAGTACAAGGCACAGACTCTGAGTGGTCTCCTGGGGGGAGGCGCTGTCCAGCCACGAGGGTGCTGAATCGACATGGTGCCGCAGACAAGAAGTTGCAAAAAATTTTGTCTAAGAACGTCTCTGTTTCCTAGCGATCATAGGTACGCCTCCTCTTCTCCACCTTGCTTACAGTCTGTCACCTCAACCTTCCACCTACATCTACTCTTCTCACTCAAGCCTCCGCATTCCACCTCATCTCTTTCATCTGGCTGATTGCTGACCTCCCCGCAAATGACGCTCACTGCTGCCCGCACATGCTTCATTCTTGATGGTGTTGAGTGTGGGGAGTAGATGGAATGAGCCTTTGATGGCTGATGACTTCACAACACTTTCTCCCTGAGTCATAAATAGCCCCCGGTGTTAATGTGGCTGGATCACAGCCTCAAAGGCTGACGGTGCAGAAGATGACAGCTTTCAGAAACATGGCTGTAACTGCCTCTTATTCCATGCTAAATCTTTCAGTCTTATCTCCATGTCTCTCAGCATGGACTGTCCCTGTGTTCCATCCAGTCAGACTCTTTCACATGATAGTACATGATGTCTGATGTCTTTTTAGTCCTTTGAAAACTAAAACTTAGTTTAAAAGTTACCTTAAAATCATTATTAAAAATATAGAGAACACAGATCAGCAGAAAGAAAACATATACAGATGAAAAACATCACTTATAATCTCACTATTCAGAGTTTTCAATGTTTTATTAAGAATTTTTTGAAACTTAGGAAAGTTGAAAATTATACAGTGAACATCCATATTCCACCATCTAAATACTATAATTACATTTTATTTATTTAAAAATATTTTATTGTGTTTTTGGTGAAAGTTTACACAGCAAATTAAGTTCCCATTTAACAATTTCTACAGTTTGTTCACTGACATTGGTTACATTTTTAACAGGGTGTCAACTTTCTCATTATTTCCATTCAGGTTTTTACGTAATCTAGTTTCTCTACCCCCTTGCCTTCTCATCTTTGCTTTAGAGTAAATGTAGACTGTTTAATCTTATATAGATGATTCTTTAAAGGAGCATAGTACTCACAGGTGATATTGTTAATCTTATGAGCCAATCTGTTATTTAGCTAAAAGATGACCTCATAGAATAGTTTAAAGAGTATCTCAGGGTGATAATCTCGGGAAGTCCTCCAGTCTCAACTAGTCCAGTAAGTCTGAACTTTTTAAGAATTTGAGTTCTGTTTCACATTTTGTTCCCATTCTATTATGGTCCATCCATTGTGTTCCTGATCAGAGTGTTCAGTAGTGGCAGCTGGGTACCATCTAGTTCTTCTGGTCTCAGGGTAGATGAGGTCATGGTTCATGTAGACTATTAGTCCTATAGACTAGTTTCTTTCATAAGTCTTTAGTTTTCTTCTTTCTCTTTTACACCAGACTTGTAGAGACCAATAGTTGTGTCTTAGATGGCTGCTTGCAAGCTTTTAAAACCCCAGATGCTACTCACAAAACTAGAATGTAGAACACAAACTTGATAAACTATATTATGCCAACTGACTGAGTTGTCCCATGAGACTATGGTCCTAAGACTTCAGACCCTGTTAACCAATCCCGTGAAGTGTTTGGTTAAGTCTAAGAAATATCCATGTTTGTGCCCCATATGTGCTTTATTATATATATGAATATATATGGATGCATGCACTTGCATGTATATATACTTGCTGTCTTAGGCTGGGTTCTCTAGAGAAGAAAAACCAGTGAAGCGTATATATACATATGCATATATATGTATATATATATAAAGGAAATGGCTCAATCACATCCACATATAGATACATCTGTGTATGCCCACGTAAATACACACATTTACATACCAATACACTTGTACACATACATACATACCCCTGTAACCATACTCATATTTTTTAGTTGTTTTTGCTATATAATTACATTTTATTGTACTCGTTTCATCTTGTATCTATAGATGCCCTGCTCTAATTCCTGTCTTCTTGTTATTCCTCAAGCTTATGATGCCCTTATTGCTTCCACAATCTAGATGTATCTTTCCCATATTTAAATGTCCAATTTTAACTTCCCTCCACCAGGCCACCCTAACTGAAAGAATACTTCCTTCTTCTGAAATCCTACAGTGTTTTCACATTGACTGTGACACTTAGTTCTTGGTTATAAATGGCTTTAAGCTCGTTTTGAAAATTATGAAACATGTGGCAGTTTTGTCTCTCCAGCCAAACTATACGCCCTTGGAGAGCAGGGACAAAAGTGTTTGTATATTTTGTATTTCCAATAGTTCCAAACACATAGCAGGATATACAGTGTTGCTCAGTAAATATCTATTGGTTGAATAATAGAACAAAATGATTTGGGAAGAAATGAAAAGAACAGAAAAATGAACCTAAAATTGACTAATAGCTTCTCAAGAAGGGCATGGAAAAGATAATCTGATTGGCTGTTACTTTTTTTCTCCTAGATTAAGTTCAAAAAGATGATTGGAGCTGGAGATGGGAGAGAGTACCAAGCATTAGATGGAGATGGGGGCAGAGCATTGTACAACAGGATTTACAGATACAGACTCAGGGGTATCTAGACCTAAGATTTGAGAATTTCAGGAAATTCAATTAAACTTAAACCCATTAAACTTTCATAGAAATGTAGAAGGGCAGAACTGGAAGGGACCTCAGTGATCACTCCAAAAGGCATGGCTGATACATGATCCATCTTTTCCAACATCCTCACTAGTATGGATTGAATAGGGTCCCCCCAAAAGATATATTGAAGTCTTAACCCTTGTGCCTGTGAATGTGACCTTTTTTGGAAATAGGATTTTTCTTTTGTTATACAGGCAGTCCCTGAGATACAAACATCCTACTTAAGTACAGCCTGTAGTTTCAAACCAATCCCTGTAAAGCCCACCATATTAAAAATTTGAGGTACATACAATGGTTCTTAATAAAAAATGGGCACTACTTTGTGACACACGTCAAAACAGTATTATTATTATTACTGTATTATTATGTTAAAGATGTTTTAATGTATCTGAAAGTGTTTCTTTAATGTTTTTTAGGCATAGAAAGGTACACTATATACTATATTCTAAGACAAACATTTGACTAACCGACGTTAGATATGAACAGTACCTAACTGTTCCCGCTTACGTACAAATTCGACTTAAAGACAGATTTAGGAATGGAACTCATTCCTAATCCGGAGACTGCCTGTATTAATAAGGTCATACCTGAGTAGGGTGGGTCCTAAACTTAATCTCTTCTAAGTGGTGTCTTATAAAAAGAGCAGAAGAGACACAGAGATACACACGGGGGAAAGATGTTTTGTGAAGATCCTCTGTCTATAAGCCGAGGAATGCCAAGGAATGCCAAGAAATGCCCAGGGCTACCAGAAGCTGAAAGAGACAAGAAATGATTTTCTCTTAGAGCAAAGAGAACATAAACCTGTCGATGTCCTGAATGTGGACTCCTAGCCTTAGAAATGGTGAGACAATAAATCCTGCTGTCTAAAGCTGCCCACTTGTGGTATTTTTGTTATGGCAGTGCTTGGAAAGTAAGATGCTCATTTAAGTGGGCATCAGACCTCTGCTCAGACACCTCTAGTATGGGGGACTTTACTCGCTCCAGAGACAATAAACTCAATGGCACTGAATTCAGTTTGGTTGAGTCCAACAATTAAAAAAAAAAGACGAGCACCTAGTATGTACCTATCATTGTGGTAGGTGGTTTTGCTGGGAAGAAATAGATGACCTAGGGCTCTGCATCTCTGTGGGTCCCAGGGAATTGTGGGGAGTTCCCTACAACCTTGTGTTATGCACTACTGTATCTTTTCTACTCTTTCCTATTATTTCCTGTATGGTTAGTTCTTTTCCATAACTTTTATTTACTATTCTCTCCTTACTGTGATTTAGGAGTGTTCAGGTCCTGGGAATGGTTCTTGGGAATACCAAGGTCGAAGGAAATTATTACTCTCTGTACCAAGATCAGAGCCCTGGTGGGGCAGTTGTTAAGAGTTCAGGCTGCTAACCCAAAGGTCCACAGTTCAAATCCACCAGCAGCTCCTTGGAAACCCTATGGGGCAGTTCTACTCTGTCCTATAGCGTTGCTATGAGTCGGAATAGAGTCGAGAGCAATGGGTTTGGTTTTTTTTTTTTTTTTTGGTACCAAGATCATATGTAAAATCTGCAAGAAACCTTAAAGATTATGTATCTAACATCTTCATATAAATGAAGGTACTAAGGACCAGAGTGGGGAAATGTATCACCTATGATCAAATAGTGAGAGTGAGTGAGGTTAGTAGTAAATAATTTTGCACAGGAAGATTTCAGAATAGTTCCAATGACCAGCACTCAAGTATATAAAATAAAAGAACTGCAATAATTTCAGTTAGCACGCATGTCGCATTTAAGTATCATTTGCATACACCCACATTAGCCCCCTGAAATCTCTTCTCGGTTATTTCTCAAGTGAGAATGTACCACTGCTTCCCTTGTTTGTCATTTTTAATTTTTCATTTCTCTCTTCCTCTTCACCCACTCACAGCTTTTGGTCCACATCCCCTGCAGCATGCAAGGGGAAAAAGTATTCAGAGAACATTAAAATTAAACTTCAGACAACTGTGTTTCTGTGACCATCTGGTTCCTGCTAGAACAGCCATTCTCCAAAGGCAGGGGCTCTTGGCCTCAATGTGCCAATCAGTGGCCAGAAAAGGGGATACTCTGTAAATAAGGTCCAGGTTAGAAAGGCTCATGGTTACAAGGCAGAGCCACCCAGAGACATTTTCTAAACTTTAATTTGGGACACATGACTGACAAGAATTTTAATGCAATACTGCATGCCCCTTGAGACCAAGACTTGGATCACTCATTCTGAGGGAGTCCGGCCACCATGTTGTGAGGATACTCAAGCAGCACTGTGGCAAGTTTCAGTTGGCAAGGAACTAACCAAGGCTTTCTGCTAACAACCATGTGAGTGAGCTACATTGGAAGCAACAACTCTAGCCCTGGTGGAGCCTTGAGACGACTGCAGCTTTGGCTGATTTCTTGACTGCAATCTCATGAGAGACCCTGAGCAGAACCATGCAGCTCAGCTGCTCCCACATTCCTGATGCACAGAAACTGTGAGATAATGACAGTCTGATGTTTCAAGCTGGTAAGTTTTGGGGGGTAATTTGTTCTACGCAATAGATAACTAATATAGACCCCAAAGGAAGGAAGAAGGCAGGAACCGGAGTCTGGAAAGTAGACAGAACTCTCTGCCTCTCATCAGCACACTGGCTTTTTTCATCCACAGAAAGGAACATGGTTACTCCATGGCTCCTGAGTTTACTTGTTATAGTTCTAGTCACACTCAAGTCCCAATTCCAAGTTCTTGAGTGAGAGAATGTGGGGTCCAGCTTGGGTCAACTGTGGCAAGGGCATAGGTTCAGGAACAAATCTAGGTTTTTGTGGGGCTTGAAGTTTGTGCCATTTTGGGGACCTTCTTAAAAAAAAAAAGAATACACAATTACATACAAAAATGATTTCTTGGATGCATAAAATAAACAAGTTAAAAATGCTATAAAATGAATAAATACAAAAATAGTACAAAATTTAAAAAAATTACATAATATTTGTATTCATTAACTTCGATGTTTTGGGAACATTTTTCATAGACTATCTCCTGGCTCTGTACATTTCAAACCTTGCTTTTCTGCCCTACCCACATGCATCTGGGTGCTGGGTGCTGTAGGTCACATGAGGGCAGTGATCTGAACTCTGGCTCTGCACCTGTACACACAGCGCCAGGTGAGTCAGCACACTGGATGATAGCAGTGCTCCTGGAAGCCTTTCTACACTGGGATGGTGTTATGGATTGAATTGTGTCCCCCCAAAATGTGTATCAAGTTGGCTAGGCCATGCTTCCCTGTATTGTGTGGTTGTCCATCATTTTGTGATCTGATGTGATTATCCTAGGTGTTGTAAATCCTAACCTCTATGATGTTAATGGAAACCCTGGTGGTAACCAAAAGGTTGGCAGTTCGAATCCACCAGGTGCTCCTTGGAAACCCTATGGGGCAGTTCTACTCTGTCCTATAGGGTTGCTATGAGTCAGAATCAACTCAATGGCAATGGTTGGTATGACATTAATGAGGCAGGATTAGAGGCAATTATGTTAATGAGGCAGGACTCAGTCTACAGGTTTAGGTTGTATCTTGAGTCAATCTCTTTTGAGCTATAAAAGGGATAATGGAGCAGAGAAGAGGGAGACCTCATGTCCCCAAGAATGAAGAACCAGGAGGAGAGTGCATCCTTTGGACCTGGGGTCTCTGTGCTGAGAAGCTCCTAGACCAGGGAAAGATTTATGACAAGGACCTTCCCCCAGAGCAAACAGAGAGAGATGCTTCCCCTGGAGCTGGTGCCCTGAATCCAGACTTCTAGCCTCCTAGACTGAGAGACTAATTTCTCTTTGTTAAAGCCAACCACCTGAGGTATTTCTGTCATAGAAGCACTAGATAACGAAGATGGCTACCAATAACTAAATACGGAAGTGTCTACAAATCATATAAATATATGCAGTAAACCCAAGCTCAGTATATTCCCACCTGTCTTAGTTTCTTAGTGCTGCTGTAACAGAAATACCGTAAGTGGGTGGCTTCAACAAACAGAAATTAATTTTCTCATAGTTTAGGAGGCTAAATGTCCAAATTCAGGGCATCAGCTCTTGGAGAAGGCTTTCTCTATCTTCTCTGGGGGAAAATTCTTGTCTTAGCTTCTCTAGCGTTCTTCTTGGCATTCCGTGGAGATCTCCACATGACCCTGCCTTTCCCCCATTCATGCTTGCTTGCTTTGTGCCTCATCTGCTCTTTTTATATCTAAAAAGTGGTTGGGTTTAAGAACACCCTACGCTGATATGGCCTCATTAACACAACAAAGAAAATTCTATTCCCAAATGGTGTTACATTCACAGGTATAGGGGTTAAGATTCCAACATATATTTTTGGGGGACACCATTCAATCCATAACACCACTTCACCTTCCTCTTAGCTGGATCTAACATTACCTTCAGCTACTCTAAAGCTGCAGGAAAGGGAGTGTGATGGAGGAGAAACAGAGGTGGAAAGACACAGGGGTCTTAACCAATTGTGGTTAAAATATCTTCTTTTGTAAATTTCACAAAAACATGCATATCACCATGTGAGCACATAGCTATAGCATTTTCAGGGCCTTGGAAAGGGCAGTAGAAGTGAGGATCCCTGAAGCTTTTGCTTCATCACTGTCATGGAAAATGCCTTTGAGCTGGGTCTTGTAGAACAAAATGGTTGCTAGGAACTTAACTGAGTTGATGAAGCAGGTGTTCCCTGAGAACACTAAAACAATTTTACATTGATAAACAATTACAATATATTGTGAGAGGAAGTTTGAGCAGACTCTGAGAGCACAAAAGTGGAGGTGTGGGATAAATTCAAGATTGGAGGGTAGATGTTAGGGAAAGCCTGTTGTGGAAAATAACATCTCAGGAGAATTGTGGAGGTTTAGCAGAAGTAAGGGAGAATGTTCCAGGCAGATAGGTAGCATATGTAAATGCAGGGAGGTGTGAGAGAGCATAGCTGACTTGGGGGCCAGCATGTATTTTCATGTTGTTGGGGTAAAGGATATAAGAATGGCATTGTTCAAGGAGCAGTCCAGGAAATCAACATGGGTCGGATCCTGAGGGGCCTTGTATGCCAAGCTATACTCTCTGGACTGAAGGAAATGGGGAACTGTTGGACGGTTTCCAGCAGGGAATTTAAGATAACCAGATTGGCATTAGTACATCAGTCCAGCGCTTTCAGTCAGTAAGGGAGATTAGCTGAAACAAGAACCCTTTCTTTCTGTATCAAACATAGAAATGCTGGAAAAAAATAATAAAAATAATCTGGAATATATGATTGAGCTCAAAACTAAGTAAAGTAAATCCTCAAGAGCCAGAACTGGTAGATAAGTAGATAGACTTAGCAGAGAGAAAGCAACTGTTGTTGAGTTGACTCCAACTCATGGTGATCTTATGTACAACAGAATGAAACACTACCTGGTTCTGCATCATCCTTATGATTGCCAACACCCTTCTGATGATGCATCCAAAGCAAGTGAGTCAGGCAATGTTCTGTTGTGATCCATAAGGTTTTCATTTGCTAATTTTCAGAAGTAGATTGCCAAGCCTTTCTTGCTAGTCTGTCTTGGTCTGGAAGTTCCACTGAAACCTGTCCACCATGTGTAACCCTGCTGATATTTGAAATACTGGTGGCATAGCTTGCAGCATCATAGCAACATGCAAACCATCACAGTATAACAAAGTGACAGACGGGTGGTGAGCCAGCACTGAAGAGGCTTCTAATAGTTAGAATAGTGAGTGGAACCTGAGGTGGAAGGGGCTGGGTATTTTTTTTTTAAGTTTTTTTTATTGTACTTTAGGTGAAGGTTTACAGAACAAATTATTTTTCATTAAACAGTCAGTACACATATTGTTTTATGACATTGGTTAACAACCCCACGACATGTCAACACTCACCCTTCTCAATCTTGGAGGAACTTTTTTTTTTTTTGGTGAAAATATACATAACCAAAGATACACCATTTCAGAAATTTCAGTGACATCAGATACCTTCTTCCAGTTGTGCTGCTATTCTCACTATCCTTTTCCAAATTATTCCATCACCATTATCTTCAACTCACTGTCCCCTTAGCTTCCCATCAAACCTTTTGAGTTGCTGTTCTTAATTTGATCTCACATAGATAATTCTGTTTTTTTTTTTTTTTGTACCTTAGATGAAGGTTTACAGAACAAAGAGTTTCTCATTAAATAGTACACGTATTGCATTATGACAATGGTTAACAACCCCACGACGTGTCAGCACTATCCCTTTTCAAACTTGGGTTCCCTATCACCAGCTTTCCTGTCCCCTCCTGCCTTCTAGTCCTTGTCCCTGGACTGCTATGCCTCATTAGTCCTGTTTTGTTTTATGGGGCTGTCCAATCCCTGGCTGAACAGTGAACCTCAGAAGTGACTTCACCACTGAGCTAAAAAGGTGTCTGGGGACCATACTCTCGGGGTTTCTCCAGTCTGCCAGGCCAGTAAATCTGGTCTTTTTTTGTGAGTTAGAATTTTGTTCTACATCCTTCTCCAGCTCTGTCCAGGACCCTCTGTTGTGATCCCGGTCAGAGCAGTCAGTGGGTAGCCGGGCACCATCTAGCTGTACTGGACTCAGTCTGGTGGAGGCCGTGGTAGCTGTGGTCCATTAGTTCTTTGGACTAATTTTTTCCTTGTATTCTGTTCTCTTCATTCTCCCTTGCTCCCGAAGGGGTGACACCAGTGGAGTATGTTAGATGGCTGCTCACAGGCTTTTAAGACCCCAGACTCCACTCACCAAGGGAGAATGTAGAACATTGTCTTTATAAACTGTGATATGCCAATCGAGCTAGATGTTTCCTGAGACCATGTTCCTCATGGGGTTGGGGTTTTAATGGCTACACAGGCAGGACAGTCTGGGCTGAGGCTTGATGCAGTTAGAATGCTGGAACTGACTTCAGGAGTCATAAATGTGGCCATCCACCCAGGTCTCTGTGGATAAAGGGTTAGGACATTGGAAACCTGGGCCAGCACTGTGTGGATAATGGGCCCTTCCTCCCTGAGTCTCAAACATGAAGACCTCAGGGACTTCCCTTCCATCCCAGAGTGTAGGTTGTATTTGTCACCTACAACACATTCATACATGTATTTATTGAGATCCTACTATGGGTGGTGCAAACAGTTAATGCACTCAGCCCCTAACCAAAAGGTTGGAAGTTTGAGATCCCACTCAGAGGTGCCTCAGAAGAAAGGCCTGGTGATCTACTTCTGAAAAAAATCAACCATTGAAAACTGTACGGAGCACAGTTCTACTCTGACACTGTCTCCTTGAGTTGGAATTGGACTTGATGGCAAAAGGTACTGTGTACCAGGTATTGTGTATTAAAAATACCAAGATTGAAAAAAAAAAAAGCTGATGAATGGTTATCGGAGAACATATCCAATGAGGAAGAAAGATTGGAAAGCTTTGGAATTTTTTCCCCTTCACTGGTGCTGGTGTCAGAATTTTCTGTCTTTTTCCATTAGAGCCCCCGCAGGGTCTTTGAGTCAGGCTGAGTTCTTCTCAGGATGTGCATCCCCGCAGAACAGAGAAAGCAAAGCGATGGTGGAAAAGTGACTCCTGGAAAGGGGAGGATTCCACCCATAATGACAAGCTATAAATCTCCACCAAGGGCCCCAATCTGAGGTTGAGTACTTTAACTAGGGATTCACCAAGGCTTGAGGATTTATCAGTTTAAGAGCGACACTTAACCGATCACTGTATCTGTCTACAAGGAGGTAGAAATAGGGAAAAGGGTAGTGGGTTAGTGAATTGTTAATGGTGCACAAGTCGAGATCTAAGGGCCTTTGTGGATCTGTAGTCTTGCATGAAGCAAGTTGTGAGCAAATTCAGCACAGGGGAATGAGTAGGGTGTATGAAGGCTGGGTGGAGACTCTAGACTCTTGGGAGAATACCTACATATAAGGTGGGGTTGGACTAATTTATAACCTGCGGATTTATAACTTTCTGACAAAGGGTGTGAAGTGGCATGGTTGAGGCCCAAGTCTCTGAAAAGGGGGAGAGGGCAGCCTGCTGCTGCTTTGTGGCTAGAAGAGGGTGGGAAGAAGTGCTGGGGGGTTTGCTATAGGTGGCGCATGCTGTTGCTGTAGTTAGTCGCCTCCGAGTTGGCTCCAACTCATGGTGGCCTTATGTATAACAGACCAAAATGTTTCCAGGTCCTGTGCCATCTTCATGATTGTTGGTATACTGAAGTTCATTTTCGCAGCCACTGTGTATTTGAGTGCCTTCCAACTTAGGGGGCTCATCTTCCAGCACTATATCAATTAATATTCTGTTGTAATCCATAGAGATGTCATTGGCTAATTTTCAGAAGTAGATATCTAGGCCTTTCTTCCTAGTCTGCCTTAGTCTGGAAGCATGGCTGAAACCTGTCCATCATGGGTGACCCTGCCGGTATTCCATACACCAGTGTTATAGCTTCCAGCATCACAGAAACATGCAAACCACCATAATAAGACAAATGGTGAAGATGGTGCATGGATCCCTTGAAATGGCAATGTCCAGGGACATTTTTGGTTGTCACAACCAAGAGAGGGATGCTACTGTCATCTTGGGTGGAGGCCAGGGATTCTACTAAACATTCTACAATGCACAGGACAGCTTCCCACAACAAAGACTCACACGGCCCCAAATGTTAATGTGTTGAGACACCCTGGCCTGGGCCTAGGAAGGACCTTGGGAGCTTGGATATCCCTGCACAAGGGTCAGGAGGGAAGTTCTGGATGCTGACATACCCTAGGAGGCACGCTCAGCCTCCCCATCCCAGGTTCTTTCTTATTGTCAGTTGACTCATGGCCCTTCCCCTCCACTCCAGAGCCTGAACTCATCCTGGGGCTCGCCTTCCTGGTGGTGACTCACATGGCCCACACCCTGGGAGAAGACCTCTCCCTGCTGGAGAGAGGCCCCCTGGGGAGAGAGGTCTGGGGAGGGGACTGGCCCAGAGGGGCGTGGTTATTACCCCATTCTTTTCCCCTTACCTTGCCCATCTATTATCATTACTAATTATTTTTCCTGTTCCTAACTTCCTCTGCAGCTATGCTGGAGATCACCAGAAGCTCCCAGTCAGAACCAACTCTACCAGGATTGCTGAGCAGAGATTGATTCCCTGAGGAGAAAGCTGGGGGGAGCTGACAGGGTTTTCTCCGAGGGAACAGAAACTGTGAACTTGCCTCCAGATTTCTCGCAGAAACTCAGGTCTCAAGGTCTGCAGCTGGGGGTCAGTGGTGATGGTGTTTGGACAGGTCCATTCTGTAAATCTCAATTAGATTTCATCAAGCTGTAATTCCAAACCCAAGCTCTGTAAGTCACATACCCTGCCCTCAGGGAGCTTACAGTCTAGCTGGGGACACGAAACCTTCTCACTTAAAACCATCATAAACCAGTTGAAAGAGCCCTGGTGGTGCAGTGGTTAAGAGCTTGGCTGCTAACCAAAAGGTCGGCAGTTCGAATCCACCAGCCGCTCCTTGGAAACCCTATGGGGCAGTTCTACTCTGTCCTATAGGGTAGCTATGAGTCAGAATGGACTTGATGGCAAAGGGTTAGTTGTAGCAGAGTTTTAAAGGAGCAGGTGGTCGGGGTTCAGAGCCATGACCAGATTGTCTGTTGTTGTTGTTAGCTGCCAGTGAGTCAGTTCTGACCCATGGCACCCTATGTGTCCCAAGTAGAACTGCTCCATAGAGTTTTCAAGACTATGACCTTTCAGAAGCAGATTGCTAGGCCTTTCTTCCAAGGTGCCTCTGGGTGGGTTTGAACTGTGAACATTTCAGCTAGTGGTTGAGTGCTTAAACATTTGCCCCACTCAGGGGGTCCTTCAGAGTTGTACAGAGCTGTGGAAGGAGCCTCTGCTCTGGATCCCACCCACTTGGGCTGTCCCTGATGCTATAATCTGTCAACTGCATGACCTTCTCCACAAAAATGAAGGCAACAATAAAACCTGGGATCAGATGAGACTCTGAACTGCTTCCCACTCCACATCCCACACACAGTTGGGTAGAATTGCTGAGGGAGTAGGTGTTCCAGATTGCTCTGTCCCTGGGGAAATGGCCCGCATGTGTAGCTTTCTAAGTAGAAGATGAGAGCTATCGGCTTCTTATGGGAAAGAGGAAGGCCCATAACTGTGTAGCAGTTGTGCTAGGCTTCATCTAGAGAATCTTGCTCCCTTCTTGGAAGAGATAAAAAATCAGTTGCCTTCCAGTAGGTGCTGACTCATGGTGACCCAACGTGTGTCAGAGTAGAACTGTGCTCCACAGGGTTTTCAATGGCTGATTTTTTGGAAGTAGATGTCCACTCTGTGGCCTCATGTGTCCCTCTGACAATAGCTACAATTTATTGAGCATCTATTATATGCCAGACATATATCTCATGTAAGTCAAGTAACAAGCAATTGTTGAACATCCTCTCTGCATCCAACAGGGGGGATGTGTGACAGGGACATAACAAAAATAAAAAAGAAACCAACACTCAAGGAACTCATGTTTAATGGGGAAGACAAATAAAAACTGGTACTTGTGGTGTAGTGTGGTGACTGCTGGCTTGGTCACCTAGCCTGTTGATGCTGTATAGACCTGACAGGTGACTCCATTTTGATTCAGGCCCCTGCCGTACTCAGCAGCCACCACCCTGAGCCAGGCACGATGTGTGTTCTCAGAAGACCACCTCCATCAGGCCAGATCTTACCTAATTGGCAAGCCCGAATGTTACCAGGCAGGCAGTAACACCCAGAGACTTTTCTTTCCTAGCATGGGAAAAGTCCCTGGATGGCGCAAATGGTTAAGTGCTCAATGGCTAGCTGAAAGGTTGGCCTTTCGAACCCACTCAGGGGGGCCTCAAAAGAAAGGCTTGGGGTCTGTTTCCTAAAGATCACAGCTTTGACTCGACTTGACAGCAACTAATAACCACAACAACATGGGAAACAGACATGCTCTTCTCGCTTTAAAAAATCCACCCCATTTCTCCTCCTGCGTCCTCCAACCCAAAGGTCTCCTAGACTCTGCTGGATTGGGCTCCTTGCTTGGAAGTGAAACTTTTTCACTCAGCACTGAGAAACCATTTTAATTCTCCTGGAATCCAGATTTCTGGGTCCATGGAGCTGGGGTGACCCACCCAGGCCAATTGCCCTTAGGTGTCCTTTTGAACCTTGAGTCTTTAAGGAACTGGTTTTCCTGAAGTTACCTTCAGGTCAAGCAATAGCCTAGTAAGCAGCTTAGTGGAAACCGTTTTGCCTTGGGCATTGGGCTCTTTTGGAGAATTATTTACGTGCAGTTTCCAGAAGCAGGAACTTCAGGGTCGGACTGGAAGCTGTGTTTTAGGATATATGGCATGTTCTTAGTGACTCATTTTTACAACTGACTGACCCTGAAACCCTGCATGTGCCCTGACTATGTCTCCTGAGAAACCAATACAAAGAAATTCACAATGACCTTCAGGAGACTACCCTGCCGGCTCCACCTATATAACCTGTTTTCACTGTCCCCTCTTTGGAGCGCCTTCCTGATACTTTCGGTTTGATGATGCCCAATTCGAATCGTATCTACTCAAAATAACTATGTTCTGTTACACTGATTTCTGGTGTTTCTCTTCACATTTATGTTTTTAACAGCACTTAATCTTTGTCTTCTGATAGTTTTTTTTTTTTCTCCCTTTAGCAAAGCAAACTGGAACACAGAGGAAGGGATGGTAAACTCTGTCTCTAGGAGTTGGTTTCCCAGAAGAGGTTACATTTAAACTGGGTCTAGCAGGATGACAAAGAGCCTTGTCAGGCTGACAAAGGGATGGGAAAAGTACATGAACAAAGGACGAGGCATGAGAAAACGAGGGCCTGTTCAGGCCAGGACAGGCCATTTGTTGTGGCTGCAGGCTGGGTGATTGATGGAAATGTGGGGCATTCCCTGGAAAGTTAAGTTGTGACAGGCTTGTAAGATAATGCTAAACAGTCTAGAATTTTCCCCATGGGCCAAAAGTTGTAAACTCAAATGCCTACGGTGCCTACTCAGATACCTTAAATGAATGAAAAAGGTAGGTTTTAATCTTTCTACGGAGTCCCTGGGTGGCGCAAATGGTTAAACGCTTGGCTACTAAAAGAAATGTTGGCAGTTTGAATCCACTCAGAGGTGCCTTGTGAGAAAGCTCTGATAATCTACATCTGAAAGATCACAGCCATTGAAAACCCTGTGGAGCCCAGTTCTACTCTTTGACACATGGGGTTGTCATGAGTCGGAATTAACTCCACGACAACTGGTTTTATTCCTTCTACATAAACACTTTTTTAGGGGGAGGAGGATCATATTAAACCTACAGGGACATTATTCGCATCCAAAAGGAATATTCTCTTCATTCATTCAAAGAGTGTTTACTGAGTATCTTCTGTGTATGAAACATTGCTCTAAACCAAAAACCCATTGCTGTCGAGTCGATTCTGACTCATAGTGATCCTACAGGACAGAGTAGAACTACCCATGGGGTTTCCAATGCTGTAAATCTTTTTGGAAGCAGACTGCCACATTTTTCTCCTGAGGAGTGGCTGTTGGGTTCGAACCTCCAAAGTTTTGGTGAGCAGCTGAGTGCTTTAACCACTGTGCTACCAGGGCTCCAAATATTGCTCTAGGCACTGTTTATCTCGGCACAGGTAACCCTCTAGGTCCGTGTTTTCTTTTCTTACTTTTGCTAGAGAAGAATACAAATTTTCTCTGCTCTAAGGAAAAACTCAGGTTGCACAATGAAAAGGCAACAGACACTAATAAAGAGTGGCCGGGAAAACTGAGGAGGGGGTGGACTGGAGAGCCTGTGTCCTGTCTACAAGCGCAGCTGTGACTCAGCACCAGACGACTGTGGCTATGCTAGGAGTAAGATTGGTAGAGTGATCTTTCATTTTTTTCTTCCCAGAGAAACCGGGAATATGGATTTTTAAATGGTAGTGCATTAAATTTTTATACATTGGCTAAAAAAAATGTAAACTTACTATGCTATCCATGTACATACAACCTGTTGGCAGGGTGGGTTGGGGTGGAGGATGAACCATCAATTCTCATACTCTGCTCTAAGCAGTAGGCAGTAAGAGATGGGTGGCAAAGATTGCTAGTTGCCTATCCAGTGTCTATTCTCCCCTTCTTTAAAAACAGAATCTCAAGGTAGTAAGGGGGCAATGTACCAGATAATAATTATATTTCCCAGCCTCCCTTGCAGACAGTGGGCCATGTAACTAAGTTCTGGTCAATGAGAGACAAATAGGTGTTATTGGTTGTTATTAAGAAGGCTACTCACAGTGGAGCAGACAATTTTGGCATTTTGTCTACATTCCTCCTACTCTTCCTTGAACAAGGAATTGATGGCTAGAGCTCCAGCAGCCACCTTGGGCCATGAGGCAGCTGTGAGTATGGAAGCCATGTACTAAGAATACGGGGACAGAAAGTTACGTGAATCTCCATTGCCTTCATGGAGCCTCCATACCAGTCCTGAATTATTTCCAGACTTTTTTTTTTTTTTTTAAAAACATCGGAGAATAAACCTTAGGAGTTTAAAGGGTTGTAGTCAGTTCTCTGTTACTAGCAGCTAAAGGCAATTCCTAATTGTCTTAATTACCTGTTGTTGTTGTGGTGTGCTATCAAGTTGATTCTCACTCATAGTAACCCAATAGGACAGAGTAGAACTGCCCCATAGGGTTTCCTAGGCTGTAATCTTTACGGAAGCAGACTGACACATCTTTCTCCCATGGAGCAGCTGGTGGGTTCGAATTGCTGACCTTCTGGTTAACAGCTGAATGCTTAACCACTGCTCCACCAGGGCTCCTTCTTAATTACCTAGTGCTGCCGTAACAGAAATACCACAAGTGGGTGGCTTTAAAGGACAGAAATTTATTTTCTCACAATTCTGGAGGCTAAAAGTTTGAATTAAAGGTATAGCTCTAGGGGAGTGGTCCTTCCTTGTTGGTTGCCCCAGAAGTTCTTGGGAATTCCTTGGCATTCCTTAGCATTTCTTGGCATCTGTCTTCCTCTTGTGTCTCTGTGTCTATTGTGCTCTTTTTATAACTCAGAACTGATTAAGTTTAGGACCCATGGTACTCTGGTATGACCTTATTAACATAACCAAAACAAAACAAACTATTTCCAAACAGGATTATATTTTCAGGTGCAGGAATTCGGATTTCAATATATATATATTTTTTGGGGACACAATTCCGTCCATAACACTAATGGTTACAGGAGACTTCCTGGAAAAGAAATAATTTAGTCCAGCCCAGTGTCTGTTTTCCAGAGATTAGGGGCAGAGATGGGTTATTTGGAAGTAAGGGAGATCCTATCAGAAGAAATTAAATTGGATGGTCAAAGGGGAAAACTCCCGTAGCCAAGAAGATCAAGAACTTTCATGTTTTCTGGAATGAAGTTGAGAAGTGTGTGCTGGGAACTACATCACAATTCAGAATGCTGGTGGGAATATAAATGGGTGCAACCATTGTGGAAAATAGTTTGGTGGTTTTTCAACATGTGAAACATAGAATTACCATTTGTCCCAGCAATTCCACTCCTAGATATATACCCCGAAGAATTGAAAACAGCTGTTTCAACAAAAACTTGTACATTTGCTCTGTTAGGGAGATAGATTGCCAAGGCATCTCCTCTTTAAAGCAAGCTTTACATCCTTATTCCTCAGGCTATAGATCAGAGGGTTCAGCATAGGGATGACCACTGAGTAGAAGACAGACATGAACTTGTCCTGTTCCGTGGAGCCAAGAGAACTTGGCTGAGCGTACATGAAGATGGTAGTGCTGTAGAGGAGGGAGATGATGGTGAAATTGGAGGCACAGGTAGAGAGGGATTTGCTTTGGGCCTCCAGGGAGCGCATCCTGAAGATGGTCACGAGGATATAGGCATAAGAGACCAGGATAACAGTGATGGTAAAGAGGATAAGCAGGGCAGAAGATGAGAAGATGATGGACTCAACTTCAGTAGTGTCCGCACAGCCAAGTTGGAGTACGGGGGGATGTCACAGAAATAGTGGTTAATGACAATGGGGCCACAGTAGGGCAGTCTGAAGATGTTTCCAGTCAGCAGAGCTGCACTGGCAATGGAAGCAGCATAGGATAGGCTGCCACTAGTCAGACACACAGATATTGGGACATGATGGTGTGGTAGAGCAGAGGGTGGCAGACGGCGATGAATCGGTCATAGGCCAGGATGGCCAGGAGCAGAAACTCAGCAGTACCATGGAGAGTCATGATGGCCATCTGGACAGCACAGCCTGCAAAGGAGATGGACTGGCTCGAGGTGAGGAAGCTCTCCAGAAGCCTAGGGGTGTCCACTGTGGGGAAGGAGGAGTCTATGAAGGAGACAACACTCAGGAAGAAGTACATGGGTGTGTAGAGCTGTGGGTCTGTGTTGATCAGGGTGATCATGCCCGGGTTGCCCGCAAGGGTGACCGAGTAGATGAGTAAGAAGAACACGAAGAGGATGCTCTTGAGCCCTTCCTGCTGTATGAGCCCCAGTAGGAGGAACAAGGTGACTTGGGTGCAGTTCTTCCCCACGGTTGCCTGCCATTACAGAGAGACCAAATAAGACATGCTTGTACCCTAGAGGCAAACACAGTGTTGGTTCCTGAAGCACCTCCCCTTTGCCATTGTTTTTGTGATGAAAATATACATAACAAAACATATGCCAACTCAACAATTTCTATAAGTACAATTCATTGACATTGATTACATTCTTCAAGTTGTCCAACCATTCTTGCTATCCTTTTCCAAATCATTCCACCCCTTCAACATAAATTCAATGCCCCTTGTTATGGAATGAATTGTGCCCCCCGCAATGTGTGTCAACTTGGCTAGTCCATGATTCCCAGTATTGTGTGATTGTCCACCATTTTGTCATCTGATGTGATTTCTGTATGTGTTATAAATCCTACCTCTACTATGTTAATGAGGTAGGATTAGCAGCAGTTATGTTAATGAGGCAGAACTCAATCTGCAAGACTAGAGTTTGTGTTAAGCCAGTATCTTTTGAGATATAAAAGACAGAAGTGAGCAGAGAGACTGGGGGGACCTCGTACCACCAGGAAAGTAGTGCCAGGAGAAGAGTGCGTCCTTTGGACTCGAGGTCCCTGCACTGAGAAGCTCCTAGTCCAGGGGAGAATTGATAATAAGGACTTTCCTCCAGAGCTGACAGAGAGAGAAAGCCTTCCCCTGGAGTTGACACCCTGAATTTGGACTTCTAGCCTACTAGACTGTGCAAGAATAAATTTCTCTTTGTTAAAGAAATACTTGTGGTATTTCTGTTATAGCAGCACTAGATAACTGAGATACTCCCTAAACAAAACTCCCCCTTTTCCCCTCCTGCTAATCACTAATAATCTTTAATTTCTATATATTTGCTTATTTCATATAAGTGAGACCATATAGTAGTTGTCCTCTTGTGACTGTGCCTTATTTAGCTCAGCATGATGTTTTCAAGGTTCATCCATGTTGTGGGGTACATCAGGACTTCATTCCTTTTTATGGCTAAGTAATATTTTGAAGCCTTTGTTTTTGGATTGTTAACTTTAAAAAAAATTGTTGTTCCACTGGTCTCACCCCTTCAGGAGCAAGGGAAAATGAAGGGAACAAGATACAAGGAAAAGAGTAGTCCAGAGGACTGATGGACCACAACTACCCTGGCCTCCACCAGACTGAGTTCAGTACAACTAGATGGTGCCCAGCTACCACCACTGACTGCTCTGACCGGGATCACAACAGACGGTCCCAGACAGAGCTGGAGAAAAATGTAGAACAAAATTCTAACTCACAAAAAAAGACCAGACTTACTGGCCTGACAGGCTGGAGAAACCCTGAGAGTATGGCTCCCGGACACCCTTTTAGCTCAGTGATGAAGTCACTCCCGAGATTCATCATTCAGCCAAAGATTAGACAGCCCCATAAAAGAAAATGAGACTAACGGGACACAACAGTCTAGGGACAAGGACTAGAAGGCAGGAGGGGACAGGAAAGCTGGTAATAGGGAACCCAAGGTTGAGAAGGGACAGTGTTGACATGTTGTGGGGTTTTTAACCATTGTCATAAAACAATAGGTAGACTAACTGTTTAATGAGAAACTATTTGTTCTGTAAACCTTCATCTAAAGTACAATAAAAGAAATTTGTTGTTGAGAATAGACACATCAAAACATATATTAATTCAACAATTTCTACATGTACAATTCAGTGGCATTGATTACACTCTTTCAGTTGTGTAACTATTCTCACTCCCCTTTTCTGAGTTGTTTGTCCACCCTTAACATAAACTCATCACCCCCTAAGTTTCCTATCTAATCTTTCGAGTTGCTGTTGCCACTTTGATTGCATATAGATAGCTCTTAAAAGAGCATAATACTCAAGGTAGACGTTTTTTACTAGTTAAGCTAAACTATTATTTGCTTTCAAGAAGACTTCAGGGGATATTTTTGGTTTAAGGTTTAAAGATTGTCTCAGGACAATAGTTTCAGGGGTTCATCCATCCTCCAGGATTCCAGAAAGCCTGAGTCCATGAAAATTTGAAGTTCTGTTCTGCATTTTCCCTCTTTTGATCAGGATCCTTCTATAGATTCTTTGATCAAAATGTTCAGTAATGATAGCCAGCCACCATCCAGTTCTTTTGATCTCATTGCAGAAGAGGCAGTTTTTCAAGGAAGCAATTAGCCATACATTCTATATCGTCCTCCTATTCCTGACTCTCCTTCCTCTGTTGCTCGGAGCAATCCAGAAGCCCTTTTAATGCCCCCAGAATGGACAGTACTGTGGAAGTGGAGAGAGGAAACTGGAATAAATTGTACACCCACTATGAGCCATACAATGTGTTGGCCCGTCTCCTAAACAAGGGTTTAAACTTCACACACCGTTTCTGATTTAAATATGGTGCCTATCTATATTTAATGAGATTATCAACTTGCCCCAAATTAGAGAGCTTTTATATAAGGAAACCGGGACAAGACTCATTCTGTTCTAAACCAGTTGCCATTGAGTCAGTGATCCCATGTGTGTCAGAGCAGAACTACCCTCCTAGAGTTTTCAGTGGTTGATTTTTGGGAAGTAGATTACCAGGACTTTCTTTTGAGGGGGCTCTGGATGGACTCGAACATCCAACCTTTCAGTTAGCAGCCCTGTGTATTAACTCTTTGCACCATCCAGGGGCTCCTCTCTCTGTTCCGAGCCTGGTTTTTCCCCATTCACCTGGGTGCTCGGGCTGGAGCTCAGTTTTGAAGAGCTTTGGGCATGGTTTATGAGGAAGGGAAGATAAAGAGTATGAGCTCCAACTGGTGATGGGATTCTACCCCTCAGCCCACTTACCTGTGGAGAAGCAGGATCCATCCCCCCCATGAATCTTGTTGTTGGAGACCACTTCGGGGTGTTTCTGTCCCCTATCCATTGATTGCCTCTGACCAGCTTTCTCAGGAGTACTTCTTAGACAGTCCTAATAAAGCTCTGGGAGTCCTTTTTGCTGCCAAGGCACCTGCCTTAAGATTCATCTGGCTTTTTTCATCCTGGCTCCAAGAGTTCAGAAATGTGCCTGTGGGAATTTGTGACTAGTTCTCCCAGGAGCACACCTGGAGCTGCAGGTTGTCTCTGAGGAATGCTGGAGAGATCTGTGCAGGGTTGTCTAGGACCCCTGAGGAGCAGATTTCCCACAAAGGTCCCACTGCCAGGACAGACCTTCATTTACAGTGTCCCTACCCTGCGGGCCTCTATTTTCAGTTTAATGAGCCTCAAAATGCTCTCAAGATCATGACGTGTGTCAACATTTTCTCCAGGTCTCACAGTAAGTGATTGAAAATCCTAATGATAACAATAACATCTGTGTGTCTTTGAAGGTCTAGGTAGGTCTTCCCCAAATGTTATTTCCTTTGATATTTAGCACATCCCTGGGAAACATGCTTGGTGTTTTCTTTTTTCCTTTATGTACAATAATGGGATAATACCGTAATTGCTTTATTCACTTAACAATATTGAGGCTACCTCTCTCTATTTAAAAAAAAAAAACAAACTCCTCCCTTCTCTTGAAAATAGTTTTACTGTCTTTGTAAAAATAACACGTTAGTTGTAACACATTTAAGTAACACAGAAAAGAACCAAGAATAAAATAAATGTCATCTGAAATCTCATCACTACAGAAAATGGGAATGGGTGAACATTCTCTTGGTATAAATTTCTCAATGCACCTGTGAGTATAACTTTCCATAAATAGGATCGTACTATATAAGCTGTTGTGTCATTTTTCTAACACAGCAAGATCTCATGGACATTTTCCCATATTAATAAATAAAACCTACATCACTATATTTAATGGCTGCAAATTATTTTGTTGCATATGCATGCCATCATTTACTTAGCTGGTACCCATTGGTTGGCACTTAGGGCATTTCCAACTTTTCATGGTTATAAATAACTCTCTGATAGACACCTCCTGAGATGAGGTAGGGGGCCTGGAGGGCCAATTGAGAACAGACTGTAGAGACTACTTTTCCTAGGCCAGGAAGGAAGAGATTTGCTCCCTCCTCAGGGGGCCTGGCACTTTGGGTTTCCACAACCCATGGGAAATCACCATGAAAAGCTAAGGGCCTTGTTAAGCAAGTGACTGGTTTGTGCAACAGAGATGTAGTCCCTAGACTACTGGGCTGGGAGGGAGTCTCCGCAGGTGGGGGTCTTGATTGCCCACGCTTCCCGCAAGTAAGAGAGTTTATTCACTTGTGGGAGACCTGTTGAATCTCTCCTATAGTGATGAAACAGAACTTTGTCCTCTGGCCTTCCCCACTGCATTCCAACCTGCACAAGTTTCCTGATGCATCTTCCTAAAAAAATGCCCCCTTCACTGTGCCAGTTCTCTGCTCATGAACATGCAATTGCCTCCTTCACCCTAACTCTTTAGGACTGATTTTATTATGATACAGAATAGTCAATGCTACTCCCTGCAGACTTCTTTTTTTTTTTTTTTTTTTTTTTTTTT